>NC_138896.1:33826983-34066671 GCF_965194825.1 Balaenoptera physalus
GCCAGGCTTCCAGACCTCCCTGACCTTGGGTGTCACTCTGTCCAGGAAATGGGCAAAGAGGACTGGCTACAGAGGATGTGAGAGGCCCTTCACCTGGGGTCCAGTACGGTCCCAGGGTACAGCTGGCACCGGACCCTTCTCTCCTTTATATGCTTTTGATCTCTGGACCAGAGGAATCACCTGCAGCAGGCTGGATTCATGCACTTTTCCCCACACTGCGGTAGGGCAGTACTGTCCTCTCTCTGCAGCTCACCCAGACAGGCAGCTCAATTCTGCTTTCTCCACGTCCTCCCGCGCTACCCCTGCTCTTCCTTTTGGTCTCCACAGTCAGGAGCAATGGACTCTCCAAACAGGATGACCAAGATGGGGGGCAGGCATGGCCGTGCCAGGACCAGGCCGAGGGCCCCTGGCTATGCTAGTGTCTCATGGGTGTGCTCAGGACCCTCCTTATTCGTGGACCCTGTCATGGGGGAGTCAGGAGCTTGGCTTCAGTCAAGAGGCCGGGTTCTGCTGCTGACTTGGCTATTATCTCTGCTCTCTTGAGCATTTGGTCACCCCAAATAGGCCTCGGCTTTTGCCCCTGGAAAACACGGAGCTAATTGTGAGAAGTAGCCAATGAGATGATGAACGTGGCACCACTTTAGAAAGCAGACCGACGTGGGCAAGCTGTCTTAACCCAGCTGCTCCCCCGGAAAAAAACCACTGGCCATCACAACTCTTCAGCCCCTGAGACCGACCTCAGGCTCATTGCTGCTCCTTTGCTGAACAACTCAAGGAAGAGCAGTTCCGCCTCACTCTCAGGGGTCCCCAGGTCTTGGTCAGAGCCTGGTGGTTCCCCCAGAGCAAGCTGTAATCGCTTCAGTCCGCATATTTGTGGGGCATTGGGTGGGGGTCCAGGGCATGTCCCAGGAATTGGCTTCCAGCCCAGTGTGGCCGCCAACCTTCCCCGTCCCCTCCCCAGGTCACTGCCTCTGACCACAAGGTCTACTCTAGGAATTTTCCTCTGGTGGAGCGGGTAGGGTATGAGCGGACGGCTTTCCTGGCGGGAAGGGGCGGGTGGGAGTGATGCCCAGGAGGGCGACCGCGGCTCCTGTGTCTGAGCCTGCCCTGCCAACATCAGGGCGTGGTGTGCGGACAGAATCTGTTTCCATCACCATCATCGTCCAACGATCCCCACCAACATGGTGAATGTTTGCTGACTGCTCAGTTCTCTTAGTTAGAATCAGGCCCTACCCACCCCCTGGGCGGCCCTCAGGAAAGGACAGGAGCCAGCATCCTGTCCAGGAGTGACATTTCAGGTCAGACCAGGAGGGGCCCTCCCGGAGCCCACCCGTGGGTAATAATAGCACTTTACAAGGGTGTAAACAGGGGCGGCTTTCCACAGGGCCTTATAGACCATTTGTCTCTTGCGGGTCTCTGGGCTGGATTGTTATCACCACAGTGCAGAGGAGGAAGCAGGTCAAGAGGTGAAGTGACTTGCCTCAGGCCATGAAGTTAATTAGTGGCTTGAGCTGGGGCTGCCTGCCAGTCGTGTGTCTTTCCCAGGCACTTCTCCCAACCTGGTCTGAAGGGGCTTCGTTCCCTCAGGTGGGCTGTGGGGAGAGCGTGTTGGGTGCTGCCCCGGACGGAAGTGGGCCAGGTGTCGGCAAGGGCCACATTCCCCAGTGTTCCCACTCAGGAATCTTTTTGAATTCCAAGCCAGGGCCTTGTCTGGTTGACAGCAAAGTGAACCTGATTTCCCCTAGGGTCGGTCCAATGCCCACCCACGGACCCTGCCCCTCTACCCTTTCGATGCCTTGGAATGGTTCCCATTTTGTAGGTGGGTGTGCCGGAGGGGGCCTGACTTCACCCGGCCCCGCTGCCTTCTCCTCCAGGCATCTCAGCCCCACAAGAGGCCCTGAACTCTGGCGGGTTCTCTGACCAATACTTTCAAGGGGAGTCATACAGGTGGAGGAGGGTTTATAATGAGGGACCCCCCCGAGACCCCAGAAAGGCCATGGGAGGCTGAGGCAGGGGTGAGAGGGCCTGTGTGGACCCCTCAGGGCTCTGTATCTACAGAATCACAGAGTCCAGGATGGAATCTTGTAGGTCAGCTAAGCTGGGACCCATACGGGGATCCCTTCAACAGGATTCCTGGAGATGCTTATCAGGTTTCTGCTCACACACTCCCCAGACAGGGAGCTCACAACCTCACAAGTACTCCCTCCACTTGGGTCTTATGATGTCCCTAAAATTTACCATCCCTCAGTGGGTCCTAATTCTGCTCATGGACCCACATACCGCTTAGTCTCTCTGCCAAGGGAGCTGAACTTTGAAACTTAGCATTACCACTTGCTAACAACTTGACCTCTTCATGCTTCAGTTTCTTCATCTGTGACACAGGGGTAATAACAGTTCCTCTGTCTTGAAATTGTGAGGATCAGGGAATTCCCTGGCGGTCCAGTGGTTAGGACTCCGCGCTTTCACTGCCAAGGGCGTGGGTTCAATCCCTGGTCAGGGAACTAAGATCCACCAAGCCACACGTTGCGGCCAAAAAAAAAAAAAAAGAAATTGTGAGGATCAAATAAGAGAATGTCTTCCAGCATGACCTGCACTCTAGACGTTATGCTTCTGCCTGAGATAGCACTCACTTCACTGGTCCTTCTTGCTCTTGGGACCTTAGAGCTGGCATGCCACCAGGTCTTTCCACATAAACATCAGCATTCCTCAACCCCCAGCGGCTACCTGATGTTGGAGTTCTTGGTTTGTTAAGCCAAAGTCTGAACCCTCCATTCATTCAGCTGGCATTTCTTGTTCTTCGTCTGGGTCTGTCCTGGAATCTAGAGGCACCAACCCTCGCGGTGAACCTGGAAGTGACAGGAAGACATAAATGGGGCTGGGAGGGAGTTCTCTGTGGTTGGTGGGTCACAAGGACTCGCTGCAACACGTGGGGTTCTCAGCCTAGCTCTTCTGGAAGCTTCACTCTGCCTGCTAGTAGTTGGTAGGGAGCCTTGCTACCACTTGCCTTGCTCACCAGGTGGACCCCTCTCTTGGCCTCTCTGGGGATGGACATTCCTGCCTCAGGGACCCTGTGGATGCCTGTGGAGTGGGGCTGGGGAAGTCAGGCGGGTGGGCTCATCGCTTGTGCTCCAGCTGTGAGCTGTCATTATGCTAATTCTTAAGGGATTATTAATATAATGACCGAGCTAATGAGCAGTGCGGGGGGTGGGGAGGAAGCACCTTAACCCCACCTGGTGCCTGCTAATTAACGGGGGGTCTTTCCTCAGCTGTCTTTTCTCCTTCTGGTCAGCTCTTTTAGCTGGGGAGGTCTGGCCCCTTGGGGGTCCCGTCGCCTCCCTCCACCTGCCTCTCCTTTAGCCTGGCACGGTTCCTCTTTGGGTGAGAAGATCCCAGAAAGAGTGTGGCTGGGACAAGACTTGGGAGTGAGGAGATGGGGGACTGGGGACTCTGGCTCTGGGGAAGAGGAATGTAAAAGCAATGAAACCTCTAATCTTGACTGCGTGCTGCCTGGGCTGGGGAGAGCAGGGCAGCTGAGTCTGAGGAGGGCTTGGGGGGAGATGGGAGCAGCCATGGAAGGAGGGGTAGGGGGCATCGGGCTGGGTGGGGGTGGGGAAGTTTCCAGGTGTTCTTTGAGGCACCTTGCCTCTCTGGCCCAGATGGGCTGGTGCTGGCCAAGATCTTTCCTTTTGAGCTCCTTTCCTCTTGGGATGAAAGGTCCTGGGGAATCTATCAATGTATTGCTATATCAGGGTTGGGGTGGGGGACCCCTTGCACGGTCATGCAAGTACAGTGGCCTTGATTTCCCAAGCCACTGTTAGACATAGCGGGTCCAAGTTTCAAAATCTGGGTCATGGGCGCTAAGTCCTGACAAAGCCCCACCTCCCCAGATCTCACTGTCTAGTTGGAGAAGCGAGGCTCACACAAGACAGGATTACAGACCACGTGCCTGTGCCATTTGGAATCTGTGTGACCTCAGACAGATCACTCAGCCTCTCTGAACCTGTTTCCTCATTTATTAAGGGAAACTAATAACATCTACCTCCCAACGTTGTTGTGTGGTAAATAAGAAAATGCACATAAAGCGCTCCGTGGGCGCTTGACACAGAGCCCAAGTTTTGCTCTGCTATGGTTGTCATAGCAACAGTCAGTGATGTGGGGAAGCTGGCTATAGGGGGACCATGAAGGGTGGGGAGGATTTGGGGAAGGAATTGGAAGTGTGGGCCCCAGCAATTAAGCTGGGGGAGTAGGGCTGGGAGGAGAGGAGCGGGTGGGGCGGGAGCTAGATGGTCAGGAAAGGAGGAGGCGGAGGTGACTGCACTTGACAGGCTTTGGAACAGCAGGCTGTGTGTCCACGTGTGATTGGAGGGGGCAGCTGTGGGGCTCCGACCAGACCAGGTGTGGGCATTTACCTGTCCACTCACTCAACAGATATTTATTGAGTGCCTGTTATATGCCAGGCATGGAGGTGGGTGGGGACACGGCAGCCATAAGGACAAATAAGGCCCTGCCCTCATGAACTTACATTCTACTAAGGGTGAGACGATTAACCAGCTAATTAATTAAATGAACAAGTTAACTTCAGGGAAGACATAACTCTGAAGAAACTGCAGAAGGGGCAATGTGATTGAGTGGAAGGAATGGGCCACATGTCAGAGAAGACTTCGCTGGGGAGGTGACAGTGGGGCAGAGGCCTGAAGAAGGCTGAGTGAACAGCTAAGGGAAGGAAGATCCAGACAAAGGGAACAGCAAGTACGAAGGCCCTGTGGGGCTCGGGAAAAGTGACAGGGTCCAAGGAAGCCTGTGCAGCTGGAGAGGGGTGATGGAGGGGGAAGGATCAGGGGGAGGACCTAGGACACGCAGGGTTCTATGGGCGAGGGGAGGTGACTGGATTAGCTGTTGGAGGGTTGGGAGCAGAGACTGACTTGAGGTCTAATAGGATGGCTCTGGCTGCTGTGTGGAGGTGGGAGGAGGGGAGGCGTGTAGAAAGGGCAGAAGTGGGGAGACCTACAAGGAGGCTACTGCCGTAATCTAGGGGAGAAATGACAGTGGCTGGGAGCCCATTGGTGGGAAAGGAGAGAAGAGGACAGATTTGGGATATATTTTGAGGTAGACCCAATGGGACAAGGGAAATGATAGGGGGCGAGGTGTGGGAAAGGAGGTCTCTGAGGTTTGGGACCTGCTCCTTAACCAGGCCCTACAGGGAGGGATGCCTTTTACTGAATGGAAAAGGAATGTGGGGGGAGGAGGGACAGATTTCCTCCCTGTGGGAGACCTGGGAGAATGCCCCTTGACACAGTGACCCATCCCTGGGGCCAGAGGCTAAAAAGTCAGGTCCTCAGACACCATGACTCAGAGCTGAGGGCTCCACTGTGCGCACTCCCGGGGCCAGGCCAGGCCTTGCAGAGGCCCACGTTGCTGCTCCTGCACCTGTGATTCTGTGTCTTTTCTCTGCCGGACCTGCGACCAGGGGAGATCTGGATGCTGAGCCCCCATCCCACCCCCAGGACTTTGGGAGGTGAGGCTGCAACGATGCAGGTGGGAGGGGGCACTACTGTCCAGAGCAGGCCTGGGGGATCTCAGCACACAGAGGGTAGCCCATGTAGGCAGACAGAGCCCGGAGGACAAGCCACTAGAGGCTGGGGCCAGCACTGAGCAGTGGTGACACCTTATCCTACAAAGGGACAAAGGTGAGACCCTCAGAAATCCTCCTGGAGTCTCCAGATCACGATCTCAGCTTCCTACAATCTGGGCTGGGTGTGGGGAGTATGCCTGGACTTGGCAGAAAGCTGGGCCAAGGTCAGCCAGACCCCTTCCAGACATGCTCAGAATCTGGAAAAGGGGATGTTCAGCCAGGAAAGCAATAGGGGTGGCTTTGGGGAGTGTCCAGGCCTCTGGATCCTTCCTCTCCTCCATCCCTGCTGGGTGCGTGAGGACCCCCTGAGGTTTTGGGTTTCCCTGTACAGTGGGCATGCGGAGCCAAGCCCTCCAGATGCCAGGATGTGGGGGAGAGTTGGGGTGGCTGCCGGTACCTGCCCGAGGTTGCCTGTCTCCAGCTCCCTGTCCTGAATCCCTGGCCCCCTCCTTGCCCCAGGTGTCCCACACAAGGAGCCCTGAGCAGAGGGAAAGGCCAGGCAGGCTCCACGCTGCCACTCACAGGCCCACCTCTCCAAAACCCAAACTAGATGGGCTGGGATCTGGGCTGGGGCCAGCTCTGGCTCCACAGTCCTGGGACCATAACCGCGTCTATCTGAGGCCCACTTAGGGGCTGTGGGATGGGAGAGGTGACGGAGCTTCCTGGGTCCATTATCAGTGTTTGGTTTGGGACTTTTGGAACAGACCCAGTTCCTGCTCCTTATCCAGGCCCTGCTGATTAGATTCTCTGGCCTTTGATATGCCTCAATCTGGGACACAGGACTCCCCTTCCTGCTACCCAATCCCCAAACCCCAGCACTCCCCACCCACGGAGACCTGGTCTGTGGCCAAGGCCAGCTCCATCCAAATAACCTCTCCCCATGGACTGCCCAGCACCCTGCTGCCCTCACCTGGCCCCCGCAAGGTCTCAGGAGGACATGGGGCACAGGAGCACGGGTTGCTGGCCCCTTTGGACAGGTCTGGGGACTTAAAGGGGAGACTGGTCAAGAACAGCAGAGAGTCTCTGGAAGTTTCCAGCCCCTACTGTCAAGTGGGCCACTCTCTCTGGGGGAGAAATTGAGGGAGGCGGTGCAGATCCATGGGGTGACCCCATGAACAGGGTAGTCAGGTCTGGCCTGAGGTTGACTGTCTTATGCTAAAGTCAGACCCCTTGTCCTCATTTCTGCCCTGGGAGATGCAGTCGCACGGAGGGGCTTTCCCTGGTCCAGATGCTGCACTGAGAGGAGGTCCTGGGCTTACCTCTCAGCAAGGGCTTAGAGGGGACATGGCCAGTTGGGAGGGGAAGCGGGGAGGAGGGCAGGGAGAAGGAGGGAGGCAAGAAGGAGGAGGGAAAAAGAGGAGAAGGGAGGATCACGTGGAGGAAGAGGTGGAAGAGGGGGAAAGGAAGGGGAGGACAAGGGACAGGGTGGAGGTGGATCATAGGAGAGTTTCCTTGTTTCCCAGCTTAGAGGAAGGTGTGTCTGGGCACACGCGGAGACACACACAGCTGCCTCTGGGGGAGCCAGAGCCCGGGCCTGGATGTGAGCAGGGAGACAGGCAAGCGCGTCCCTGAATATGTATGTGTGTTTGTACGTGTACATCCCAGACAGTGTGAGCGTGGGACCCTTTCAGCATCTTGCATCATGAGCCAGGACACACATGCATACACACAGACACACACACACACACAGACAGATACAGACACACAGACATAGACACACACACACAGACACACACACACATACACACACACATACACACACACACACACAAGCACTGCATAGCCATGTTGTCTGAATGGCACTCTGATTTATTCTATTCCAGTCAATGGCATTTAAAAAAGAGCCCTTGGGCTTCCCTGGTGGCGCAGTGGTTAAGTATCCACCTGCCAATGCAGGGGACACGGGTTCGAGCCCTGGTCAGAGAAGATCCCACATGCCACGGAGCAACTAAGCCGGTGCGCCACAACTACTGAGCCTGTGCTCTAGAGCCCTCGAGCCACAACTACTGAGCCCATGTGACACAACTACTGAAGCCCTCGCACCTAGAGCCCATGCTCCACAACAAGAGAAGCCACCGCAATGAGAAGCCCACACACCACAACGAAGAGTAGCCCCCGCTCACTGCAACTAGAGAAAGCCTGCATGCAGCAACGAAGACCTAACACAGCCAAAAATAAATAAATAAAATAAATAAATTTATTAAAAAAATAAAAATAAAAATAAAAAAGAGCCCTCTTCAGAATCTACCAGATTGACTTCACCATCAGCTAATGGGATGAGACCCTCGGTTTGAACGGCACTTTGCTGAGCGGGTCTGCACATGGATAGACTGGGCACAGGGGATGCTCGGTGATGACCTGTGACGCGTAGCGAGGCCTGGTGGCCCCTTGCCCTCTCTCAGGCATCCCAAATGAGGACACTTGGGGCCCTCAGGGCCTCCTTGTACAAGGGCATCACCCAGCAAGGGGTTCCCGAGCCCCACCCAGCTCGCTGGCTCTAAGGGCCACCTTGCAGACTTTCCCCTGAAGCCTTGCCAGCCTCCATGCCCACCAACAACTCAATAAAGACCCTGCCCCACCCCCCCTGGGGCCCCCCGCCTGCCCCAGAGGGCGAGCTATAACCCCTTCCCTCAGGGAGCCCCGGTCAGAGGGGAGACGCAGCCCCATTCTCAGGGAGCCCTGGTCTGAGGGGGGATATACTTGAAGAGACAAGAAAATTGGACAGTCATGTATAAGAGTCCAAGTCAGGCCCTCAGGGAGCTGTTGGAGCCAAAAGGTGGGGTTTAGGTCACTGCAGGGACCAGATGGGGTGATGCGGAAGTGAGGAGAGAGGGAAGGAGCGGAGTCCTGATCTCCATTCCTGTTCCTGACGCTCAAGTACACACACTTCCAGCTCTGTGAGCCCTCCATGGACGGACTCCTCGCCGAGGCCACCGCTTCTGTGCCACACAGGACCCGCATTCTCACAGAGTCCTGGGAGTACAGCCTCCTTCCTGCTCAGGGAGGCTGCAGGGCCCTGGCCTCCTGAGGGCCACCCCCAGGGGCATTCTCCTCCTGTGGCGGGGCAGATGCAGGGCTTGGCCATCACCAACCAGGGGTTTGGCCTAAGCCAGACGGAGCCGGACGCCACCTTTGAAAGCACCTTGATGGGATAAAGGGTCTGGTCTCCTCTTCCATCTCTGCAGTGGTTACCACAGGCATGGATGGCTTTTCCAAACGAAGCCTGATTCTAGAGCCCGTGGTCAGCTTCTATCTTACCAGGTGAGAGGACCTCTGCCGCCTGGGAGCTTCTTCTTCTCTCTGCAAATGGTACTGGACAGGGGCTTATGGAGACCTGGCCGGAAGCCTCACCCTGAGCCAGGGGCTGTGGAGGTACAAGAGGGCTGACTCAGAGAGTAGGCTCCAGAAATGGGGGTCCAGTCACCCCACAGCTGCCTCCTCCACAGTCTGACTATGTCTCTGGTCTGCAGCTGACAAGATGACATCACCATGGGAGAAGTCACCTTTGGTAGTGAGACGAGCCAGCTGTACACAGGTGAGGTCTATTGGAGCCCTGTGGTTGCCCAAGTTACTGGCAGATCATCTTCCACGGGTGGGGAGATTCAAATCCTATTCCCCCACTAAGGGAGGAGGCCTGGGGGGCTTCCTTTGGGAAAAATGTAGGGCTTCTCCCAGCCCAGGGCAGACCCAGGGACTGTTTTAAGGGAGAGCCTGCATGGAGGCTGGGGGAGGGACGACATGACCTCTGACCTCTAATGATTCCTACAGGTTATCCATAGGGCACCGGCCCACTGACTGGTGCTCCCAGGGCTGCCTGGTTGTCATGGACACAGGCAACTCCCTCATCATTGTCCCTGAGCAGATCTGTGGTCAGCTGACACAGCTCATTGGGGTCCCAGGGAACAGCCGAGGAGAGGGAGGCACACCAATCCACTGTCACTGGGAAGTCAAAGGACTCTCACCTGAGGCGCTCCTTCCAAATTCCCTGAGGGTGTGCATGTCATTTCCCTGCCAGCTGCTTCATGCCAGGTGCAGCGGGATCTCCCTGCCCTGCCTCCTCCCTGCCCCTTCTCCCTCAAAGGCTCCCCTAGCAACAGCCCTTGCTCGTATTTCTGCCCTACCAGCTTGGACTCCATCTTGGTGCCTTCACTGGGGCATTCATCTGGGGTGGGGACATATCTGCAGTTGTGGGGGAGAGGAAGGTTGGGAGGTTGAGGGACCAAGGAGGAAGGATTTGGGTGCAGGATGGATTTCCGGGCTGTGAGACCAGCCACCTCTGTCCCCGGAGCCCTGGGGGAGCAGATTCTGACCACCTGTCTCTGCATCCTTTATCATTTCTCCAGTTTGTCACCAACTACAGCAGTGGCCAGAGCCCACTCACCAGTCCCTTCACCATCAGTGGCATCCACTTTCTCTGCTGGGCCCTCAGCACCTCATCTCTACGATTCTCCCCATCTCTCTCCCGCTTCTCCTTCATACCTGGGCATGGAGGCAGGGAGCCCGTAGAGCTCTTGGGATGTCAGATTTGCATAAGACCTTAAGGATCATCTTACCAACTTCTTCCACAAGCGTAATACCAGGAACCACCATTTATCCAGAACTTTCTGAGATGCCGTATGTGGAGTGGTTGAGGTCCAGTCTGTCTGCATTGGGATCCTTGTTCTGCCACGTCTGAGCCTTGTGACCTTGGGCAAGTCACTGAGCTTCTCTGAGCCTCTATTTCCTCATCTGTAAAATAGGGACAATACAGTGTTTACCTTATGAGTAAGGTCCTGGTGAGATTAAACAGACTGGTAGAATTAGAGCGATTAGAAGAGGGCCAGGCACAGGCTGAGCACCCTGTAAGTGCTGGTGGCTATTCCTGGTTCAGATGCTGAGCCGAGGCTCTGTGCGTATTTGCTCTTCAAATCCTCCTGATAATCCTGGAAGTGGGTACCACTATCACCCCAACAGGTGGTGATCAGCCCCTTCTTCAACCTGAGACTTGGCCCTTACCACGTGTGGGTGGTTCCCATTCCATTTGTCCAAGAGGGATGGTGGTCACGGGGTCCTCTTTAGATTATTCAAACCTCCAAATGTGGTGGGTCAGGCCCTGCTTCTCTCCCAGCCTTCCACCCTGCTCCTATCTAACAAATATGCATGGAGTATCCTCTGGACCTCCTCTTCGGGGGACACAAAGGAGGGAGGAGACAGCACCCTGCTCTCTGAACACTTGTGATTGTTTATGTGACAGATGACAGCTGAGAGTGGAAGACTGTGTGTATGTGTGCGCACACATGTGCTCAATGCCATAGAGATCAGTGTTTTTCAAATCGCAGCTCACAGCGCATTAGAAATCAGTTCAGTTGATTGGAACCAGCACTTGAGAAACAATTAAATAGAATAGGAAAATTGGGTGCATCCCATGTACTATGGACTAGAATTTTTATTGGGGGGGGGGTGAAGCTTTTGTTTTCATTAGACGTTGTATGTATGTGTATATAAGGTTATGACGTAAAATATATTTCTAACTGTGGGTTGTGGTTTTAAAAAAGCCTGAAAGCCTCAGGTCTGGTGGTTGGGCCTCTGCCCCCTTCAGGGGACCCCTCTCACTGCTATACTCCAGCCTCACTGGCCCCATCACTTCCTCTTTCCTACCTCAGGCCCTTTGCAGGTGCTATTTTGCCTGCCAGAAATGTTCTTTTCTCACTCTCTTCACCTGCTTAACTTGTATTCATCATGCAGAACACAGCAATGGGTCATATTATCTCCCTCCCTCAACTGATGAGAAACTGAAGCTCAGAGAGGTTAAGTGACTTGCTCAATGTCACAAAGCCAGGCAGGGGTGGGCTGGGATTTGAACCCAGGCTTCTCTGATTTCAGAGCTCAGGTTCTTTCCTTAACCCATGAGACTTGCCTACTGACAGCTTCACTTCTTTTCCTCTGGGTCAGTGCAGCAACGGCCTCATGGGGTTTCAGCCCACATTCCTGCTCTGAGTGCAGCCAGCCCCCATGGCTCCCTGAAAACATCTTCCTGAGGGTCTGCTACTACATCTCTGACGTGGGCAACGACAAGGTGGGCCTGGCTGCTGCTGTATAGACCGGCTCTGCCTTATCTTCCTGGTCAGAGGCACACCCTCTGGGTCTCTGGGTCTCACGGAAGTTGGGGAGCCCCCATTTTCACTCACTCTAGCCAAACTCTGCTCCTCAGGGCTGAGAGCTGGGAGACCCCAAATAAAGCAGCTGTAGGCTCTGGCTTTGGGGAACAAGGTGGGTGGCTGGGGAGTTAAATAGGGGGGTGAGATTAGTTCGACTTTCATGCCCACTCAGTACAGGTCATTGGGTCCCAAATCGAGTCATTCAAATACCACCCTCATGATCTCTGCACTATCTGGGTGCGGCCCCGGTTAGAATCCGCTGACGTGGGGGGGTGGGGCAGAGGCCTGGTCAGGTTTCCCTGCCAGCGCTCTGGCTTGTGCAAGGCGCCATTCCTGGAGATGTGGGACAGTAGTTTGGGAGGACGTTGAGCCGGCAGTGTGGACAGAGCCACAGACGTGGAGCCCCCACTTTGGCAGGACGGCTGACCCTGTGCTCACAGCTGTCCTGCCTGTCAAATGGAGAGGGCCACCTCTGGGCAGTGCCTTGGTGGGGGGACAGGCTGGGAGTTCCTGGCTGGATTTCACATCTAGGAGACTGTCCCTCCCCATGGGGCCCAGGGCTGGGGAGGTGGAGGGAGAGGAGAAATCGAACACCTAGACTCTAGGGCTGGGGGCCCTGGGGTCCTCAGGTAACTGAGGCTCTGCCCCTCCCCGCAGTGGCCAGCCTAGGAGACTAACTCCTCGGTGACAAGGATTTCAGGCTGTAATTCTGCTGCTTCCTGACATTCCTCGGTTAGGAGGATGTCACAAACACCCCTAGTCCGTGAAATCAAGGGTGTGATGTGTCCAATATGTATGTGTGTTAAAATATATGATAATAGATACACAGCTATGTGGAAAAGACATGTTCATTCTCGTTGCACCTGAAATCATCTCTGCTTCTCTACTCTTGTGGACAATGTTAGCCCGGGTGAAGGTGCACTGCCCACATCAGCCCGGGACTCCCTGAGCTGGGGCTGCCTCCTCCCTTCATCTTTGGGGGGGGGGAGTGTCTCTGAGGACAAGTGTTCTGTCTCCTTGCTCCTTTCCCTTCTCCTCCTCCTCTTTTATTTTTTTTCTTTTTGGCTGCACTGTGAGGCTTGCGGGATCTTGGTTCCCCAACCAGGGATAGAACCCGAACACTTGGCAGTGAAAGCGCAAGAGTCCTAACCACTGGACACCAGGGAATTCCCTTCCTTCTTTTTAAAATGTGACTTTAGGGACTTCCCTGGTGGCGCAGTGGTTAAGAAGCCGCCTGCCAATGCAGGGGACACAGGTTCGATTCCTTGTTCCGGGAAGATCCCACATGCCGCAGAGCAACTAAGCCCGTGCACCACAACTACTGAGCCTGCGCTCTAGAGCCCGCGAGCCACAACTACTGAGCCCACGCGCCACAACTACTGAAGCCCGCGCACCTAGAGCCCGTGCTCCGCAACAACAGAAGCCACCGCAATGAGAAGCCCATGCACTGCAACGAAGAGTAGCCCCCGCTCGCCGCAACTAGAGAAAGCCTGCGCGCAGCAACAAAGACCCAACACAGCCAAAAATAAAGCAAAATAAATTAAAAAAAAATTTTTTTAACATAAGACTTTTAACTGATGTTTAATACACATACATACCGAAAGGTGCACGTATCATGAGTATCCAGTACTGACTTCTCACAGACCCACGTGACCGGAACACAGGTCAAGAAGCAGAACATCATTGGCGCTAACCAGAGGTCCCTTTTCCTCTTCAGCCCCTGTCCCCAGCCCCCTGCCCACTTTAAAGAAAAAGATTCTGACTCAGCTGATAGTTATTGAGGGCTTGCTCTGTGTTAGCACTTTAATAACCATGGTTTTATTGGATTATTCTAGCAACCCTGAGGGGCAGATGATTATCCCTGTTTTACAGTCAGGGAAACTCAGGGTCGAAAGGGTAAGTGAGTTATTGGGGTCAAATGGTCAACAAGTGGTGGAGATTGGTCTCCTAAAGTCAATTCCATGTCACACATCAGCATCACATTCTTAAATATATACAAAGAGAGGTGAATGAAGAGTTTGAAGTAGGGTCCATAGGTCATCAGCAATAAATCTGCATGGACATCTCTGATTGTTTGCCCAGAAACATCCCCTTACTTATTTTTGGGACTTCTCCTGTCTAAAGTCTTCAGAAGGCTTCCTGAGGGAGCTGTCAAATTCTTACAGGGCTCTGCCTGCTGGCCACAGTTGGTTGGTCCAAGAGTGGGCATTTGACCCAAGATGGGCTAATCAGAGAGCTTTCTTGGGAATTTTGGTTTCATTCTTCCTCTGGAAATGTAAAACTCGGATTCTGATGGTCAGTTATGTGGAGAAAGGCAGCCTACAGTGAGAGAGAGAGAGAGAGAGAGAGAGAGAGAGAGAGAGAAAAGGGAAGCAGGAATGAGAAGCAAAGGTCCTGATAATGTTTGGATCCCAGATTTCAGTTGACCCCCGAGGCTCTGCCCCATCCTTCCTCTTCCTGCAGCTGGGCTGCAATATATGACTAGCCATCCATCCAATGCATCCCCCTTTCCACCTAAGGCAGACAAGCAAGCTGCTGTCTTTGAGCAAGGGTACATCAATCAATAGACCAGAGAAAAAACAATCAGCCTGTCTATCCATTTATACACACAGGGATCAATTTCCAGCTGTTTGAGATACAGACAGATAAAATGGACTCCACTATTGAATGGGGATAAGGTAACCTACCTAGTGAGGTTGTTGTGAGGTTGCCTGATTAAACAAATATAAAGTACCCTGCTTGGCACAACGTCGATGATGGGATATTTTGGTAGGGGAGGAAGAGTCCATTTCAAAACCTTGAACCTAGCTCTTCCTTACAGAAGAGTTCTAATTAATAAATGTAGAAGGGATGATGGACATAGAAAAGCACCATTAGGCAAGCACCATCATAATGACTGTTGCAAGCAAGGACCAATAACAGATGTTAAAATTGGTGGGCAGCATGCCATCCATGAGAAAACATCAGAATAACCTAAACTGAGGGACATTCTACAAAATAACTGCTCAGCACTTTTTAGAAGTAGTGAGGTCATAAAAGACCAAAAAAAAAAAAAAACAAAAAAAAAAAAAACCAAGGAACTGTCACAGATTGGAGAAGACTAAGACATGAAAATTAATGTGATGTGGGGGCCTAGATTGGATCCTGAATCAGAAAAAGGACATTAGTGGGAAAACTGGTGAAATTCAAATAAGGTCTATAAATTGGTTAATAGTATTAGATCAGGGTTAATTTCCTGGGTTTGATCATTGTACTATGGTTATGATGTAAGATGTTAACATTAGGGAATTCTGGATGAAAGGTGTACAGGCACTCTCTGTACTATGTAACTTTTCGGTAATTCAAAAACTATATCAAAAGAAAAAGAAAAAAAAGCATAAATCCTTGAACTTGAAAAAAAAATCCTCCATTCCAGTTTGCCCCCAATAAGTTTGATTAAACCAATATAATGATGTAAGTATAAAACACACAAGTTTTAAGGAAAAAACTAAAAAACCAAGATAATAGCCGAAGCTGTAACTAAAATTCATGTAGACAGCTGCCGAAGACTTAAGGTTTATAAAGTACCTGTCCTGGGATCTGAGGTGAGGTCTCTTAGCTCTGCAAACTTAATTCAGGGGTTAGAATACACAGTGAAACTCAGATCCCTGGTCCAATCTCACACCCACTGCAAGAGACCCCACTTCCAGGATTCCTCAAAATGTGCTCCTTTAGCCTCTGTTTGAATGATGCTGATAACGAGGAGCTCACTACTCTCTTCCTTTGGTTGATGTTTATTTTGTGCCCAATTACTATTGATAGAAATGAGAAATTAGAATCAACCCAAATGAACAGGGCTAAGTAATGCTACTACCAAGATGATAGAGCACTGTACAGCCACCAAGAGTGATAAGAATGTGGCCTATCTCAATTCATGGAAGTGTGTATATAGTAATCTTCAGTAACAAGAACAGAACAGAAGTAGTATTTACACACTGATTACAGCTATGTTAAAATCTCAATGTGTACATTAGGAGCTAGAATATAATTTTTTAATTTAGAATGGTGCAAATAATTGTAGTTTCATGTCACTTTGATTTTTTAAAAAGTAGTATATGTACAGAATTTAAATGAAATTTAGTATCCAGAATTAAAAAAAAAAAAATCCTCCATTAAAGGACTCAGGGATTGTCATTTCAAAATTGAGAATGGGTGTATGAACACTAGATTGGAAAGGGTCCTGAGGCCATGTCTCAGCACCGTGAAAGAGAGTGATCTGTTTGATTAGCGATGTCTGCCATGGGTGAAGGATTAGCAATGTCTGCCATGGGTGAAGGATTAGCAGTGGCAGTGTGCATGCTAGTAGCTGCCATCTCTTCTTGAGACACTCCCAGCAACCAGTGTCACTTTTGTAGTCACTCTGAAAGGTGAATGAGCTGTTTAAGGAGCCAGGTGAGGGAAAAGACCTTTTCTTTTAGTTACAAGTGATAGGATTTGGGGCAAGTCACTGGGATATAAGACAGTATGAAATAAATACCATAAGGGGAGGAAAAGCAAAGTCCTCCACAATAGGGGCCAGTTTGAGGGTAGGTGGGCGCAGTAGGGAAGGCTTTATGGTCTTCGTACTGGGTCTTGAAGGATGAGGAGATTTTGCAGGTGGA
Source organism: Balaenoptera physalus (assembly GCF_965194825.1). NCBI lineage: Eukaryota > Metazoa > Chordata > Mammalia > Artiodactyla > Balaenopteridae > Balaenoptera > Balaenoptera physalus. The sequence continues at coordinate 33,843,393 of NC_138896.1, forward strand.
GATGCTGGGAAGGGTATTGCAGATGGAGACCACAGCATGGATAAAGGCACGGTGGTTGGAAAATAACAGGCCTCCTGGGAGAAAGCAAGGAGATTGCTATGGCTGGAGCACAGAGCACGTGTAGGTTAGTAGTGGAAGATGAGTGTGGAAATGCAGGAAGGGGCCAGCCTGAGTGTGTCCTCAAGGTCAGGGTGATGAGTTTGGATTTTATTTAATTAGCCACAGGGAGCCTTTGATGAGTTTTGAGGCAGGTGGTGCTTAGAGGGAGAGGAGACCAGAGGGTGATGAGAAAATGCCTCTTTCCTGGGAAACCATCACTATGAGAGGACTCCAGGCCCTGGATTTTGACACGATCCCTTTAGAGTGTGGGGTGGAAATCAGAGCACTGGGATAATGGGGTGTGGGAGATATAACCAAGACCCATTGAGAACAATCCCATGGGCTCCAACTAGTGTTCAGGATTTCCTGAGCTCTGGGCCAAGCCCAGGGAGGTGGAAGCCACAATCTCTGCCTTCTAGGAGTTTCTAGTCTATGGAGTGAGGAAACGTACACCAGGAGACAACTGGAGACCAATCCTAGACAGTGTGTGATCTGGCACTAAGGGGAGGGCACCAGCTGGGTGTGCAGTGTTTAGGGGTAGAAGATGAACTTGGTGGGCAGCCAGTGGGTCAGGCTTACTGGGGCTCCTGTCCTTGGTGGGAGGTAGCCCTGGATGACTTCTAAAGTGTCCTCAGACTCTGTACATGCCTGGCTCTAGGAGGAGAGGTCCTGAAGGATGGGCAGAACTTGGACATGTAGAAGGAAGAGAAATGGGCTTTCCAGGAAGGGGGGGCTGGGTGGTGGCGGGGCAGCCAGGGCAGACAAGGACTTAGGATGTATGGGGACACCGAGGGGACTGACTGAGCTGTCAGGTCAGGTTGGGTAGGCGGGGCAGAAAAGCCCCAGGGTCTGGCTGCCAAGCAGGGTACCCTGGCTCGATGCAGTAGGCCAGGGATACTCAGAAGGGATGTGGTGTGACTGGGGTTTGGGGACAGTTAGCCCACAGCCATCAGACTCCTTGGGTCCCGCCAGATAAGGAAAGGGTCCCTGGAGGGCCATGTTGTGGAGTCTGGTTGGCCTCACAAGACTTAGGGGACCCCATGGATTCTGCTATATTCACAGGATGTGGCAAGATTCCAAGGATCCTATGAGTTTCTTTTGCCTGATCTTCCAAACCTGCGATTCCCCCACCCCAGGGAAAGCACTCCCTCCTTACCTTGCCTCCCACTCCAGTGTCCCTGGAGACTGCAGGGAGGAATGGGAGCTGATTTGGCCTTGAGACACAGCCAGGCAGGTACCTCCCTCTCTGTGCCAGGCCCGGGTGGACCTCTAGTGCCCTCCCTCCCTTCCTCCATCCAGGGCCAGGGGAGACTCCAGGGCTCTGGCCGGGCAGTGGGTGGAGGTGGCCAGAGTGGAAAGTCCCCACGGGCTGGATTATATCGGTGTTTGGCAGGCCAGGTCTTGGCCTTCTGCCTGGGGCTCAAGAGCCTGACAAATATGTTTGGAGCCCTGAGTGAGGGGTGAGGTGGCAGAGAGGGTACTGGTGTGGGGACTTTTTCCACTCACCCCAGAATGGAGAGTTCTCCAGTGCCAGGTTGGCAGGAGCTGGGCCAGCTCCAGGTCACCTCAGGCAATGAGAAGCTTGTAGCTGGGAAGCAGGCAGGACCCGGAGATGAGGGACAGAGGACAAGACAGATCAGGCTCGGGAGCAGGAACGAGGACAGACGAGAGCTGGGGAAGAGGGTAATGGGGGACACAGGTGTTTTAGGAGAACTAAAGACGCGGGCAGGGACTTCCCTCGTGGTCCAGTGGTTAAGACTCCGTGCTCCCAATGCAGGGGGCGTGGGTTTGATCCCTGGTCGGGGGACTAAGATCCCTCATGCCGCACAGTGAGGCAAAAAAAAAAAGACATGGGCAGAGTCTCAGTGGAACAGAAGAAGAGAGACAACGAAGAACAGAAGCAGGGGCCGGCATGTCCCCTCCTCCCATGCACCTGCCCAGGCCTCCTGTTGCTGCAGATCAGTGCCAGTGGCACAACCAGAAGCCAGTGCGGCTTACTCTGTGGGTGTGTCCTGAGTGCTTGCTGAACTATGATGAGAATTTCTCCAAATGTCCTATTTGACCAGGGAAACCTCCAGAGCTGCCCCCAATAGCTCTGACTTCAGCCACTGGCAACCCAGCCCCACCATCTGCATCTGTGCTAACAATACCGCCACCATCACCACTGTCAGCGTCACGCTCACCACTACCACTATCATTACCATCATCCTAGCTACTGACCCCATCAACCCCCAGACACTCCTAACTGCATCCCCCAAGGGGTTGGGGGTGCTGGAACCAGGACTTAAGTCAGAATCTCTGAGTGCATCGCCTACAGACCAGCGATTCTCAACAATTTTGCTCCCGAAAGGGACATCTGGAAATGCCTGCAGACACTGGTGGTTGTCACAACTGGGGGACTGTTGCTGGCATCTAGTGGGCAGAGGCCAGGGATGCTGCTAAACATGCTACAATGCCGAGGACAGTGTCCACAGCAAAGAGTTCTTTGTTCGAAAGTGTCGGAAGCACTGAGGATGAAAAACCTGCCTATAGATCCTACGGCCCTCACTCTGCCCTCCTCTGGCCCTCACCCTAAAAGGCTTACCTCACACCTCTGGTTCCTGCACAAGAAGTCACATTTGCCGCTCCATCTTACGGCAACTTTGATTTCTTATCGCTCGCACCTCCTGGCCTCCACTGCTTGTACTGAAAAGTCAATAAGATGAAAAGTCCTTTGCAGCCACCCTCACAAGGGAAAACACACAGAAACAACTGATACGTGGAGCCCAGGGTACGCCCGGGATTGAGGTCATGCTGGTGCAGGGCAGGGAGGCAGGGGCTGGGCCGGGTCCTCAGGGTATAAAGGAGGAAGGAGTGTTCAGGCCTTCACTCCACTCTGACGCCACAACTCTGAGCTGCTTCTCTGCTGTGGCCAGCTGGGAATCGGCATCATGAAGTGGATGGTGGTGGCCTTGGTCTGCCTCCAGACCTTGGAGGCGGCCGTGATCAAGTGAGTCTGGGGCCTGGCTGCTGGGGCAGGAGCCTGGGCAGCCTTTTTTTTTTTTTAAATGAACTACCATAGACTGGATGGCTTATAAACAACAGAAATTTATTTCTCAAAGTTCTAGAGGCTGGGAAGTCCAAGATCAAGGTGCCTGTAGATTTGGTGTCTGGCGAGAACCTGCTTCCTAGTTCATATACCCCCATCTTTTTGCTATCCTCACATGTTGGAAGGGACAAGGAAGCTCTCTGGATGTTCTGCCTCTGCTCTGGGACTTCTGGACAGGGAAGGCTCCCTGAACTGGTATAGGATAGGACTCAGTGGTGGGAGGAGATATGGCCTCTGCTTTCAGGGAACTTCCAGTCAAAGGGAGAAGCACCATCCCTTCCCCCACTGATGAGAAAAGATGGATCGGAAACAGGGAGAATAGGGGTGACTACCACCCAAGCAGACGCTGAACGGCCGGTACAATTATTTCTAGATAGGGAGACGTTTGCTAGTATTTTCCTTAAGGCCCCCAACTTATTTGGCAGATGTCAAAATCATCTAAGCAGAAACACCAGTCATGTAATCTCTATACGCTGAGGTGTCAGGGGATAGGGAACGAGGCGGCACAGCTCACAGGACATCAGGACTCCTGGCCTGCCACACTGCCTGCTATTCTACCACTAAAGAGTGATTTTTTGGCGAAGAGATGGCTCCTCTCAGAAACTTCTTTGAATATGCAAATTCTGTAGCTGTGATGGGGTGAAGCAACCATCAGCCTTCATAGCTCAAGGTGAATGGGTTTAGCAGAGAATTTCTGGACAATGAAGGGTCTTGAGGGAATGGGGAAGAGATGGGGAAAGAAGTGAAAGCAGCAGGAATTCTGGAGCCTGGAACAAGGCCTGGGTGGACCCGCAGAGACCCCTAGGCAATGGCAGCAAGCAGGTCTGGGAGGATGTGGGCAGAAACCCATAATTCAGTACATACAGTTCCAGAGCTGATTTGGGCTCCGGACCACCCAGGCCAAACTCCCCACTGTCCCTGCATCCTGAGAGGAGCATGAATGATCCAGGCCAGACAAGTAGCTGCAGGGGCAGAACTAGGAGCCTGTTTTCTGAGTCTCCAGTCTACTGCTCTTCCCCTGGGCCTGTGCTCTGTCACAGCCAGCCGGCACCAGGTGCCTGACAGCCACTGTACCAGAGGACTCTCTCTGGGGTGAACTTTGCCATCTATGAAACTTTCATTTTATTTTATTTTATTTTTTTGGCCACACTGCGCAGCATGTGGGATCTTAGTTCCCTGACCAGGGATCGAACCCGCTCCCACTGCAGTGGAAGTGCAGAGTCTTAACCACTGGACGCCAGGGAAGTCCCTCTGAAACCTTTTTAAAAAATGCACAAATTGGGAATTCCCTGGCAGTCCAGTGGTTAAGGACTCCGCGCTTTCACTGCTGAGGGCGCGGGTTCAATCCCTGGTCAGGGAACTAAGAACCCGCAAGCCACACGGCACAGCCAAAAAAAAAACAAAAACAAAAACAAAACAAAACAGAACAAAAATGTGCAAATCCTACAAAGGGTAATGTCTGAAGTTCCTCTCCCCTGCCGGGGAAAGTGTTTATGGGATATCTGAGAGTGGAGGACCAGGGTGGCATGAGGACCCATGAGATGGGGTGGGGGCATGCATGGGTGAAGGCAGTTGTTTTCTGAATCTCAGAGCAAGTCCTGAGAAGAGTTTTGAAAGAAAGAGAAAGAGAGAGGAAGAAAATGAGAGGCAGAGGGAGAAAGAGCCAGAGAGAACCAGAGATTGAGACAGAGATGGAGAAAGAGGGAGACACACAGACACGTACAAGCCGCAGACACAGGGGGACAGAGCGGCAGGGAGCCTGAGGCAAACAGTTAGAGATGGAGAGAGAGAGAGAGATTGGGATATTAGAGCCTCTGTAGGAAAGAGGGAGGTCCTGCCCTGACCCCAGCCCTCCTGCAGAGTCCCCGTGAAGAAATTAAAGTCCATCCGTGAGACCATGAAGGAGAAGGGGATACTGGAGGACTTCCTGAGGACCCACAAGTACGACCCCGCCCAGAAGTACCACTTTAATGACTTCAGCGTGGCCTCCGAGCCCATGGACTACATGGACGTGAGTCCTGACCCTCCCCGGGGCTCCCCTCTTCCTGCTGCCAAAGGCCGAGGGCCAGGCCTGGGCTGTGAGCTGCGCCCTTCCTCTCTGCACCTTCCCACCCGGCCCCTGGGCCTGCCCCCGTCTCTCAGACCTGCCAGCCCGGAGACTTCATTGGCGGGCAGAGCACTCAGGGGCCCCTGCTGACCTGGCAGCTGAGTCCACAGAGACCTTTGCAGCTGCCCCGGGCGGGCTTGGACCAAAGGTCTGTGGGTTCTGGGCGAGCGTGGAGGGCAGGCTCGGGCCCCTGCTTCTGGTGCGGGCTGTGGGGCTGGTCACTCTATCACCCTGTTCGTGGAGGAGGCTGGGCCTGATGGTCCCTGGATCCCGCCAGAGCTAACAGCCTGCCCATGTCCCCCCTCCCCCGCCCAGGCTGCCTACTTTGGTGAGATCAGCATCGGGACCCCACCACAGAACTTCCTGGTCCTTTTTGATACTGGCTCCTCCAACCTGTGGGTGCCCTCTGTCTACTGCCAGAGCCAGGCCTGCAGTGAGTGCTAGGTTGGGCAGGGGAGGGCGGCTGGCAGGGCAGGGCACTGACACCCTCTGGGGAAGGGCTGCACTTCATAAAGATTGCTGGGGAGAGTTTCAGTCCTGGAAAGGACCAGGGACTTGTCCAGGGTCACATGGCACATGCCCAAGCCAGAGGGAAGAAGCTGGCCATGGAGCTGGGTGGCACCTCTGCTTTCCCTGCTCACCAATACATATCCCTTCACCTACTCCAGCCCAGCCCAGCCCACTCCACTCCTTTCTGTTTGCTCTGGGCAATGCCATTCCATCCTACTCCACTCTACAACACTCTATCTATGCTACTCCACCCCATGATTTACTAAGTTCTTACTGAGTATCTCAAGGGACACGGGAGAAGGATATAGATGTGGTCCCCTCCCTGTAGTTGTATTTGGAGACAGGAGATGTTCACTTCCTAGGGCTGCCTTGGTCCCTGCCAAAGCCTTGGGGTTTGGGTCTTGACACCTCTAGTCCAGAAGGTCCCTCATTGGCCCCATCCTAGGCTATCTCAGGATCCTGGTGTGGCCAGCTTCTCCTTGGGGTGAGGTGAGGGTCAGGGAACGCACAGATGCCCTGGAGGTTCATTCACTCTTTCATCCAACGAGTAATTTCTCGGCACTCGCCATGTGTCAGGAGATCTGCTGGGGGTCAGGGAGATGAATAGATTCTATATAACCTGCCCATAGGGAGGTCACCATCCTAGGGCATCTCAAGATTCTGTAGGTCAGAGGGGGCTTTGGAGTCAAGGCTGGCCAGTTCTTGTGGGTCTTCCCATGCCAGGAATGTCAGCTGGCCACCACCTGACTCAGTGGCCGTTGGGGGGTGGGGCGTGGGGGAGTGCTGAGGCCCCAGGATGTGAGCCCAGGCTGGGAGACAGGTGGGCAGCCCGGCAGGCCTGAGAGTGGGCCAGCCTGACTTCCCAAATTTTCCTTCCCTTGCAGCCAGCCACACCCGCTTCAACCCCAGCCTGTCCTCCACCTACTCCAGCAATGGGCAGACCTTCTCCCTGCAGTATGGCAGTGGCAGCCTCACCGGCTTCTTCGGCTATGACACTCTGACAGTGAGTGATGCTGCCGGCTGCCCCCATCCCTACCCCCAGATGTGGGGAAGGTAGTCCGGGGCTGTGAGCTGGATTCTAACCTCCAAGTTCTCACAGTCTGATGGGCAGACTTAGATGGAGGCCCTGGAAAACATGGGAAACACCTAGTGCTCTACCGTACAGGCCAGAAAATCAGTACAATAAAGGCTCATCCAGGGACTTCCCTGGTGGTCCAGTGGTTAAGACTCCGTGCTTCCACTGCAGGGGGCATGGGTCTGATTCCTGGTTGGGGAATTAAGATTCCGCGTGCCACAAGGCGCAGCCAAAAAAAAAAAAAAAAAAAAAAGCTCATCCATTCACTCATTGAACCCTCACTGCGGGCCATTATGTGCCAGGCACCGAGGGCACCACAATGGTTGCGATGACCTGGTCCTTAAGGAACTTAAAGCCTCGGGAAGAAGAAGGTTGGGGTGGGGAATGCTGCAGCAGTCGGGGATGGCTTCTTGGAAGAGAAAGCGGCTTTTGCAAACGTGTCAAGAAGAAAAGCAGCAGAAACAAAGGAGGGATGAAGAACAGACCCTTGAGGGGTCTGAGGAGGGGGAGCCTGGGGGAGGTGGGTGGAGTTACACTCGTCACCTCCCATCCTCTGTTTCCCCTCCAGGTCCAGGGCATCAAGGTCCCCAACCAGGAGTTCGGCCTGAGCGAGAACGAGCCGGGTACCAATTTCCTCTATGCGAAGTTCGATGGCATCATGGGCATGGCCTACCCTGCCCTGTCCATGGGCAGGGCCACCACCGCCCTGCAGGGCATGCTGCAGGAGGGTGCCCTCACCAGTCCAGTCTTCAGCTTCTACCTCAGCAGGTAAGGAACCACCTGGCGGTCCCCAGCTCCCAGCCCATTGCCCCCGTGGCCCTGGACGGCTGAGGTTCAACACTTTGGGATTTGAAGGCCTCCCAGCAGGCATATTTGGCAGGGCCTTTCCTCCTGGGCTTCTGACTCTTCCTCCTCCCCTCCCCAACCCCTGCATCTGTCCCTGCCCACTCAGCCTCTTCTTTGTATTTCTTGGCCACGACAGTATCTCTCCTTCCTCCGGCTGAACCCTTCTTTGAGCATTGCTACTGCTTCTCCACACCTCTTGGGCTTACCTCCTGCCCAGAGCCCCAGTTAGCTCATTTCCTCCTGACCAAATGTTTTCTACCTGGACACCTCTTTTGTGTAGAAATCTATTGCTTCATCTCCTTTGATCTATTGTTCTAGCCAGGTCCTGGAGTCTTCTGGTCTAGGTCCACCATGAACTCCTAACAAGTTGTTATTCTTACCACAAACACGAGCCAACTCAGTGATTTATGTGGATGGGCCCCGGTGCCAGGCAGTAGGAGGGGTGGGGGGGTGTCGCGTGTGGCAGGTGGGGGGACTTTCTTTCCTCTCCAGAATTAGACAACTACCTTCTAGAGATAGTCAATATCTACTCTCTGGGGCTTAGTCATTTGAATCTTTCAACCACATTATCCTGTTTCGACGGTGGCTGGCCTCTGTTTACAAGTACTCTGAGTTTAGCCTGTAGGAGCTCTGCCCAGTTCCACGCTCGGGTTCGTCTTCTGTCTAACAGGGGAGGCCCTGCCCTCCCCTCCACCTGGGCCCTACCTCCCTCCGATCCCAGCAGAAAAATAACAAGCTGGGCCCGGGTCAGGCTCCCGTGGACACGCTCCACCAGCAGCACAAAGTGAAAGGGAATGGAGAACGTGGTGTGCGGCAGGGTGGGGGGCCAGACGACCAGAGGCTTCCCCAGAGGCAGCGCTTGGTGAAGCAGCAGCACCTGGGAGCCTGAGGCACTGGGAAGTCTGAGCTCCAGTTGGGGGCGGCGGGGGGTGGGGTGGGTGGGTGGGGGACACAACCTCTTCCCTCAGGGAGCTCCGGTCTGAAGGGAGACACAGCCGTTCCTCAGGGAGCCCCAGTCTGGAGCCAGGGCAGGACCTCTGTTTTCCTGCCTTTTCCACAGCCACTCCCTGACTCACTTTTGCTTTACGTCCTGCAGCCAGCAGGGCTCTCAGGACGGGGGAGCAGTCATCTTCGGCGGTGTGGACAGCAGCCTGTACACGGGGCAGATCTACTGGGCCCCCGTCACCCAGGAGCTGTACTGGCAGATTGGCATTGAGGAGTGAGTCTGTGGTGGGCCCTGGGGGTGTGGGCACTTCCTCGGAGCAGGCTCTGAGGCACTTCATGTCACACACACACATCCGGGCACTGTCGGGTGTCGGGGGTGGGGACAGAGGACCCCAGAGACCTGCGCCTGCAAAGCCACAGCTGCCCTCAGCTGGGGTGTCAAGGCCCAGGTCGGCCTGGAGAAGGAGGGTGGGGTGGGGACAACATAGGAAGGGGCAGGACTGAGAATCCCAGACAATTTGGACCCTGTAGTCCAACCCTAGGGGCTTAGACATTAGAAAACTGGGGTGTGTGAGGGGGAGGGACTAATTTGCTCAAAGTACTTACAATGAATCAGTAACCCTGGCCTTCAGTGTTTCTAGAACCATCCTTGGAACTCTTTAGAAAGAGATTCCAAGGCCATTTAGGTGGCCTTTGACAGACTTTGGTATGAGGCAGGAGGATGGCTGGATTGACCTCTGCAGAGTCCTTATCTTCCAGAGGTGCACCTTGATTCTGTGGTTGCAGCTCATCCCCTAGCTGCCCTGAGCTGGGAGGTGCTGAGGCCGCCCATCTCCTCACTGTTCAGGTTCCTCATTGGTGACCAGGCCACAGGCTGGTGCTCCCAGGGCTGCCAGGCCATCGTGGACACTGGCACATCTCTGCTCACCGTGCCCCAGCAGTTCATGAGCTCCCTTCTGCAGGCCACAGGGGCCAAGGAGGACCAGTATGGACAGGTGCGTGTGGCGGAGGTGTGCCCCTTCCCTGGGGGAGGCCAGCCTGGGGGCATTTATGGTTTTTCCTGGGAGCACAGGAATAGCCTGATTCTTGGCCTCCCTGCTTCTCGCTGCCCCCAGGCACTGGAGGTGGGGGCCCCAGGATGACTGGGGCTGGGAGCTGGCTGGGGGCCTGAAGGCTGATCCAGGGGAGCCAGATGCTTGTGCTAAAAGGGTGTGGGGAGGTCACTACTAGGCAGAATTTCCTCTGAGCTTCAGCCCCTTAGCAGAAACAGGTTACACACCTGCCGGGCTTTGCAGTAAGAGGGAAATAACTAGACTGTGCTGCCAAGCCCATGAGTGACAAGGGATAACCTTTCAGTCCACAGCTCCCTCACCTCCACAGGGCCATGCTCTCTGCCCCGTGCCCCCTCCTGAGCCCACCAAAGGGTTTGCCTAATTAATGCATTCCCACTAACTTTGGTGGACTGATGGGCCATGCTTTCTACAGACCTGCGTGTTTTAAAAGGACACTTGCAGAGAAGGGGGTGTAGATTTAACCTCTCTCATGGGGGAAATTCAAGCAAGAGTCATGTTTGGGGGTGAGAGAGATGCTCAGGTGCCCCCAGATCCCACCCTCTGCACGTGAGTCCTCCTGTGTAACACAAGCAGTATTGGTGTTGCAGCCTCCAGTCCCAAAGCAGGCTTGGGGCTCAGGCCCGGGTCCGGAGGGGCTGAGGTGATGGGGTTGGCAGGTCCTCTCAGGGGGGAGATGAGGCATCCTGGGCCCTGTTCCTCTCTGCAGTTTCTCGTGGACTGTAGCAACATCCAGAGCCTGCCCACCCTCACGTTCATCATCAATGGTGTGCAGTTCCCTCTGCCGCCCACTTCCTACATCCTCAATGTAAGTCCCGGCCCCTGCAGGCTGAGAGAGTGGGGACACGATCGGGAAGGTGGGGGATGGGGGATGGGGGTGAGGGCTGGGAGGAAGGGGTGGGTAGCCAGAAACGCTGGGTCTCCTTACCTTGCACCATTTCCTGATGCCTTGCAGCATTGATTTCTTTTCCCCATCCATTGATTCTAAACCCCCGTCTCTGGAACGAGGCTATGAAAGAGCAGAGTGCCATCTATTATTAATCATTATTATTAATTAGGGGGGAGGGGCACTGGCTCTTTGTTGATCACTTATGAGAGTCAGCCACGGAGTGAAGCACTTTGTCTACATTTCCCTGATTACTCGTCACAACATTCAATGAGCAAGATACTAATTCTATTTTACAAATAAAAACTTGGAGGTTCAGAGAGTTAAGTAACTGGCCCAAGGCCACATAGCTAGTCGGGGTGAAGCTAAGGTTTGAACCCAAGTTGGTCTGGCTCCAAGACTTTACCCCCAGGCTGACCTGCTCCAAATCAGGAACAGGAGGGAGTCAAGGAGACCCTGCAGAGGGAGGCCTGTTGCAGCCTGCCCTCAGCCACGCCAGAATCCCCCACCAGCCCGGCTCTGGCTCTGGAGGCTCAGTTGGCCTGTGAGCCCTCAAGGGCAGAAACTTTGGCTCACCTGTTTCTGCATCTGTGCTGCTGGCCTGGGGCTCTGGGCTGAGCAGTGCCCCATCACTGTGTGAGCGGATGAATGAGTGTTGCCCTTCTGTGTTGTGCAGAACGACGACAGCTTTTGCATGGTGGGGGTCGAGGCCACCTACCTGCCCTCCCAGAACGGCCAGCCCCTGTGGATCCTTGGGGACGTCTTCCTCAGGTCCTACTACTCCGTCTATGACTTGGGCAACAACAGGGTGGGCTTTGCCACCGCCGCCTAGACTCAGCGCCTGGACGCCCGGGCTCCCTTCTCCCTCTGGGCCTCCCAGGCTACAGGGGGTTCTCTCTGCATTTCCTCTCTGCATGTAGCCTCCCTTCTCTGGACTCTGGACTTTCTCTAACAATAAATCTTTCTTCTCCATATCGGCCAGCCTGTTGTTTCTAGAGGGCAGTTGTGGCCTGTAAGGCAGCCCCTGGTCTCAGACAATGGGGACAATGAGAGTCAGGGGCACATTTGCCTCTGCTGCACCATGTTCTCCCTGAGTTTCTAGGAGGTTTGCAGTGGGTCACTGAGAACCTAAGAGAAACAGGGCACAGGGTAGGGCTTGGAGGTGGGCCCTGCATCCCTCAAAGCTTGGAGTCTGTTCACAGCTTCTCTCTGGAGAGGGAAGACAGTGGTAGTGGCATGGAAGCAGGGCATTCCTTTGTAATGGACAATCCAAAATGCTCTGCTGACCTAATTTACCAAACTGCCACCAGAGTTACCCCACACATGTGCACTAGCAGTGTGACTAGGGGTCCAATGTATCCTAAATCTGGGCCTCTTCCTCCTTATCTGTGATCAAGTTTCACTAGGAGCTTTCAGAGTAAGGCTGGATGCCGATACACACTTGTAACAGTCATGGATCCTTTAGGGAGAGATCACCTGATGCCACCAGAACCTAGTAGGTTCTAGGAGGGCTCCAGAAGATCTGGGCTGAGTTAAACCTATCGTGTTTTAACCCAGACCCCTATGTCCCAGGGCTTGTCTTTAAAGAAGGGCTGGCTCTCAACCATGGACAAGAGGGATAGGTATTTGAATCACATGAAAATCAAGCCCATTTGTTCTAACCAACTGAGCAAGAGGTCTTGTCCTTCTGGACTTCATGGACTTCATTCCTGTCCTCCATAGGACCCACCCAGCAAAAGACCCAGAAACCTGCGGGGGGCGGGGGGAACATGGTATGGGGAGGGGGAGGAGGAGGAGGAGGAAGAGGAGGAAAAGGCAAAGAATGATAGCTCAGCACCCTGTAACTTCCAGCAGGGGAAGGTGACACGAAAGAGGTCAGGAAATTTCTGTCCAGCAACATGGCAGTGGGGGGTACCTGCAAGCTCCGGCTGATGAGGTCTAGGTGGGGAGGGGGTATATATAAATGGAGAACTCACAATTAGAGGGGAGGTGGGCTCTATTTTATAGTCATATTTCCTTTACCATGCTGACCAACCTTGTCCCTTATGCTCAAGATCCAGGTCTGGTACCCGACTCCAAACCAGGAGGGAAACTGAGGTTTGACACAGAGGGGTTTCTATGGCAACAGCACACCATCTGGGACCCTACATCTTTCCTAGACTCCAGGAAAGTCAGCCCGCTGCAAGCCTCTCCTTGGGGTCAGATAGGCCACAGGGTGTATTGTGGTGATCTGTGGTTCGGACATCACTTTTTGAAAAGAGAAAACTTGCAAAAGGGGTATAAACGAAGTGAAACCAAGTTTCCAAACTAAACGCCAAGTCCCTCTACAGGCCTGAACTCACAGAGCGGGACTACAAATCCCGGCGTGCCTAGCCGAGCGGCAGGGAGGACTACGCTTCCCAGCGGGCTCCGCGGCAGGCCGACGTGGGGCGGAGTCGGGCGGGGCGGGGCGGGGCCGCAGGGTAGGGTGCTGCCCTCTGCCGGGCGCGGCGGGAAGTGGGTGCGGAGTGACAGCAGGAGCCCCGGCGCCGGGCGCGGGGCTCGGTGACAGCGGAGGCGGCGGCCGCCGGCTGGACGTAGGGAGCGGCGGCGGCGCCGACGGCAGAGGGAAGGGCGGACGGGGGCGGGCCTCCCTGGTGGAGCGGAGCCTGAGGAGTCCGGGAGGGGGTGGCCGGCACAGCTCTCGGGCCGGACACCTGAACTTGGGACAAGTTGCCGGAGCCGCGGGGCGCGGGCGGCGGACGGATTGACCTTCATAGTTAGGTGAGCGGCGCCGGGGGGCAAGGGGTGCGCGGAGGGCCCGGAACCCCTGACCGAGGCTCGCCTGCTCCGATCCAGTGGGTCCGGGAGACAGGTGGGTGGGTGAGGGTGTCGGCTGGAAAGGGGAGCGAGACCGTGTGTGCCGCGCTGCCACCCGCCCCGCTGTCCGTCTAGCCCGGGACGCCCGGCGCATGGCCGGGGCGGCGCTGCCCGCGGAGCTTGGGAGCCCCTTCAGCCCCTCCCTTCAGGCCCGGGCCGGGGGGCGGCTTCTCTGCGACCTTATGTAACCAGGCGGGAGGGGCCGTGGCGGGCACGGGCCTTCCCGGCCCGGGAGCTGGGAGTCGAAGGGGCGGGAGGCGTGGGAGTGAACTTGCAAGAAGTTTGAGGGCGTGTGGGCCCGGCGCCCACTTACTTCTTCTCCACCGGACGCGGCTGGGGCGGGTGGCACGGGGGAGGGCGCTGGAGGTAGGGGAGGTGTGCGGGGGCCGAGTTCGGCCGGGCCAGGCCCTGCCTGGATGGTCCGGGGGAATGGGAGGGCCGGAGCGGCGCCACGCCCCGGGGGCCGGGCTGCTGGAAGCTGAGGGGGGGGCGGGTGGAAGTACCATCCCTCCCTCCCTTCCCGTCCCTTCCTCCCCCTCGGTCTCTTGAAGAAGCCGCCCCTGCCAGAGTCCCCCGGTATCCCTGAGCGCAGTCTTTTTCTCCCCCTTGCATTATTCCACGACCTTAGGGAACCCCAACCCCAGAGCTCACCCACTGCACGCCCCTCTTTCTACCCTCCCTGGAGCTCGCAGCCATCTGCCCGCCCCCTGCGTGTCCCCCTTCGTCTCGGTCCCGAATCCCGGAAAACACGCCCCCTTCCCCCCGATTCCCTGAGTCCGCACCGCCCAACCTCAGGCTGTCCCGCCCCCGAGTCAGCGCTCCTTCTTCTCCCCTCCTCCCGGTACCCCGATCAGCTATTCGGCCGCAGCGAGTGCGCTCGCCTCCTCGAAGGGAGCGGGCTGATGCCAGCTCGGCTCCCCCGCCCCTCGGCCCCCTCCCGCCGGGGGTTCTGGCTTCACGCACGGCTGCCCCGAGCTGCTCAGGGTTGCGCGAGCAGGTTCGCGCCGAAGCCGACCGGCGCGCCCCAGCCCAGCGCCCAGGGGGAGGGAGGAAGGGAGGGAGGGGGAGAGGGCGCCTGGGGCGGGGCTTGTCTGCGCGAGCGCCCGCCTTGCCCAGGGCTCCCCCACCCCCTCCTCATTCCAGGCCAGCCCCTCACCGCGGGGTCCTTCTCAGATGCCCCGTCCACTCCTGCCGTCGTCCTCCCGCCCGTCTGTTCTGGGGATGGTTCTGTGCGAACAGTTTCTGGACTAAACTTTAGCGCTTTGGCTTAGTGTTCTCTGGGGAAGTGTCAGTTAATTGCCTCCCAGACCCCACCCCCCACCCTGAGAGAGGGGTGCTTGGGTGAGCAGGGAAGGGGACAGGCCGGTTCAGGTCCCCAGTGACACCTCTGGGATGTGGGCTCAGGACCCTGCCAGCTGAGATTCCACCGGCCCAAGACCTGGCACTCTTGGGCAACTGGGGGTGGAGAGGAAGGTAGGGGGCCAGTCTCTGGTGTCCTCCACGGCTGCCAGATGTGGGTGCCCTCAGATCAGATCACAGTTCTTGGTTCCTTGGCTTGTTCCCTCTGAGGCCTTCACTCTTCCCAGCCTGAGAGATGGCTCCCAAGCCCTGCCTTCAGGGAGATCACAGTCTGCGAGAGAGACAGCCAGGCCAGAATAGGCTGGAGAGGGGAAGGGCTGGCTGCCTTGGGAGCCCTGCCTGGTAGCCTGAGGTGTGCTTGTACCATGCCTCAGTTTCCCCAGCCGTGGGAAAAATAGCAATTCACTTGGGCCCCTTCATTCTGCCTGCCTCCTGGCTTCTAGATGTGAGTCGGGAACCAGAGAGTGTAAATGAAGGGCTGTTTAGGGTGACTCTATGCTCTGCTTGTGTGGGAGAGCAGCCAATGTTGCTTACAGTTTACAAGGCCTGTTACAGCTGCAGTGCTATTTTGTCCTCAACTCAGATCTCTGAGGTGCAGCCAAATGGGAACCCAGGTCTCCTGGTTCTGTGTCCCATGGAAGGGGTGCAGGGATTGGGGACATCTCGTCAGGTGAGCACTCAATCCAGGGAGAGCCCCTGGGCTTCTGTGGGCTGATGGCCTGGTAACTCACAGTCAGAGGTGGGTAGGAGGGTGGGCCAGGGCAGGCAGAAACCCATCCAGGGTTCTGGGATGATGGGAGTACCCAGTGCTCACCTCCATGGCCAGTGAGGCCTCCCTTTCAGCCTCTCAGCTGGAAAGCAGGTGGGAGGGGCTTCCCACCTCTCAGGCCTGGCTGCCCTTAGAGGGTCTGGCTTCTGGCCTGGATCCCTCCTGGGGCTCTGTTTATGGCTGTAATTGCATCATTAGCCAGAGTTTATAGAGTTACTTAGCACCTGCCCCCACAGGGAGTGGCCTAGCCACCCCCTGGCTTCTGTCTCTTCCTTTTCAAAGTCAACTTGGTTTCTGCCGGCAGCAGGGGTTTCCCCAACCGCAGCTGGCATGAAAGCCAGGTTGGGCCTTTGTCCTAGGGATGGAGGGCAGTCAGCACTTGGGGCCCAGCTTGGGGCTGCCCTGGAGATGACCGTGGAAATTGGGCTGGCCTCCTCTGATACAGAGGGAGGGAGTTCAGAGTTCCCAGAGCTGCCAGAAGTGTCCACATCCCAGGATACAGTGGGTGTTTTTGCATATAGTGTATGTAACCTCATCTGAAAAGAGGGAGATAAAAATGTACAAACTTCACAGGCTGCTGTAAGGAGTCAGGTGCCTGGTACGTGGTGAGTCCAGGGTGCTGCTCTGTATGTCAGTGTGGGATGTATGTGATTGATGGGAGTTTGTGTGTGTGGTTATGAGGTTATAGGTATCTACATACATGTATATAGATGAATTGTGTATATGCATGTCTATGAGAGTGTAACGATAACATTAATAGAATATGCATCTATTCTCTTTATGCTATAATAGAACAATATTGTAATAAATTTTAGTTATAACAATAGTTGTCAACATTTATTGTATATTTACTCTTCAGAATGAGGTAGTACTTATTATTTTCATTATACTGATTCAGAGAAGTTAAGCAGGTTGCCTGAAGTCACATAACCTGGAAGTGGTAGGGATTCTAACCCAGGCCCAACTGAGTCCAAAAGCCATGTTCTCAATCCCTGCAGAAGACCACGTCAGGGTTTCCCAGGAGTTCTCTCTTAAAAGGCAGGGTGTGTGGTGGTGCAGGAACCTTCTTTTCCCCCTCCGGGGTCTCATGCTCTGAGCAGGGGTGGGACTTGCTGAAGCCCCTGCCTCAGTACACACCTGTCTCCTGGCTGCTCTTCTGAGCTGCTGACACAGGTGATGAAGGACCCCTGGCAAGAACTCTCCTGCCCGGCCCGGGGAGGAGATGGGTTCAGGCAAGGCTTCCTGGGTCTCCTTGGATACCTCAAACATTCCCTTACAGTGAAGCCCTCAGTAGGCACTTGTTTAATCAGATGTGGAGAAAAGACTGGGGAGCTATTGGGTGAGAAGGGGACAGCAGAGAAAATCGTGAGAAGAACCCAGGAGACCCCGCGCTGACAGGCCATGTGGTATCACAAAATGCCTATAGTGATAATGTATAAAATATACCTTGACATGACCTGGGACCTGCCTCACATTTTAGCACCCATTCCCACCCTTATTCAACCCTCTCCTCCATCCTGCCCATTTCTCTTTATTAGTGTGGGAGACTGCAAAGATGGCCCAAATTTTCTCCCTCTATGTATCCATGGCCGGTCCCTGCCTCTCTCAGCCTCAGTTTCCGTATCTGTGAACCTAGATCATGTGTGGAGTCCCCTCCAGTGCGAGCCTTCTACCGATCTTCCGCAAAGGCACCAAGGCAGGAGAGGCTTCAGAAAGGGTTGGGTATGGGGTGCAGGGGAGGGGGGAGGTGCTGCCCAAGTCCACTCAGGAGAGCTTTCGCTGAAGCCTGGCCCCGTGGAGCGGCCAGCCAGTTTTTCTTGGGACAGAGCCATAGCTACCATGTATTGAGCGCTGGGCTAAGTGTACCCTAGAGCATGAGCTCCAGGGCCAGGGTGCCTGGCTTGGAATCCCAGCTCTGCCACTTACTAGCTGTGTGACCCTGGGCAAGCTGCTTAACCACACTGTGTCTCTGTTTCCACACCTAGAAATCAAGGAGTATAGTAGCACCTACCTAATAGTGCTGTAGGGAAGGCTATGTTGGTGCTCGCTGCATGTACAGGACCTAGAACGGTGCCGTGCTCAAAAAATGTTAATTATCATAATTAACTCCTATAATGTCTTTATTTCTCATTTCCAGGTGAGGAAATAGAGGCATAGAGAGCTCTAGGGGAGAAATAAAGACCTATGGGTTGCAAACAGGCCTCTCCTGTGGGTCTAGCAGCCTCGAGCAAAATGCCTTATATGGGGCTTTGCAGACTCCATGGCCACAGTCCCCACCACTCCCTGTTGTACCACACCCTGCTCGGTCTCCACAATTAACAAGGTAGCAGATTTGGCCATGCCTGCAGCATCTCTACCCCCCCTGCCCTGCCCTGCCCCTTGGGACTCCTAGGATAGCATCTGGCCTGGTCACTTACTACTCACTCCTGACCAGAGGCCCTTCCCCTGCCCTCCTGCTGCCTGGCCCTCTTGCACTCTGACCAGAGATACAGATCTCCTTGTCTGCAATGCCACTAAAAGCAGAGATAAAATCTCAGCCATAAGGCAGGATGTGGAACTTACCGTGCCCACAGGAAGTGCTTTGCTGGCTGTGGGGCAGTGGGTGAGAGCAGAGGGCAGCCGAGAGGGGCAGAAGCAAGAGGCAGAGTCATCACCAGTTTTCTTTCCTGTCTCTTAAGTGTGGGCATGAGGAGGAAGAGAAATGAGGTCTGGTCATCCCCACCCTTGCCCAGCTTCCTTGGGGCCAGGCCGCCTTCTTGTCTTCTATCCACACAGCGGGGTCCCAGAGTCAAATGTGATGCCATGGGATTAATCCAGGTATTCCAACAGACTATCCAGAAACCCATGGTCCATATTCCCTCGTCCCAGCCCTTGTTCATGCTGGTCCCTTCTCCTGGCAACCCCTCCCCTACTCCCCTCCCTATAGGCAAATCCTCTGTCCATAAAGGTACACCCTTCCAGGAGACCAGGGGACTGCTCTATCTGCAGCTCCGGCTGGATGTTGTGATGCCCTGGGGAGCTCTTTTAAAAAAACTGTTGCATCTGAGTCTTCAGGGAGGGGCTTAGGCATCAATATTAAAAAAAAAAAAAATTTTTTTTTGTCTGATGATTCTAAAGCCCTGTCTCTAGGACAGTGGTTCTCAAATTTGAGTGGGCATCAGAATCAACTGCAGGATTGTTAAAACAGATTACTGGGCCCCACTCTCAGGGTTTTTAATTGAGTAGGCCTGCAAATTCCAATAGGTCTAGAATTTGCAATTCTGACACGTTCGCTGGTGATGCTAATGCTTCTGGTCCTGGGACCCCACTTTGATAACCTACTGTTTTGCAGCTACCCAGGCCAGAGCTATCTGTTTCCTGGGTCTCCGATTCCTTTGGGTCTCTTAGGCCTGTCTCCTTTTCGAATCCAGGTCCCCAGGGGCAGGAACCACTCTGAGACCATTTGGTGACCCCTAGTCTCTGGTATGGTCAGCCCTCCCTCCCCCATCCTGACTTTCTGCCCCCACCTCCCATTACTCTGACCAGTGTCCAGTCTTAGCCCCACCCTTCAGGACAGGTGCTCAGGAAATAGTTTCTGCTTAAGGCAAGGTGAGGTGGACAGCACCAGCCCCGAGAGTCATCAGGACACGGGGGCGGTGGGGTCTGAAGCTCCCGTAAAAGTGCTTGGAGCCGGGGTGGCATTGCTGGCACCAGGGTGGAGGTGTCCAAAGCAGCCCAAAGTGAGGCTGTAGAAAGACCCATCATGTTATTTTACTTTCCCACCCTGTGGAGGGTGTTTGATCACTGAATTGCATTTTTTGGTTAATAATAAAAATGATAATACACATGCAAGAAATAGGCATTTCCTTCTCCTTTCTTCACCCGGCCTGGAGACGTTGGAATGGTGGGTGGGGGTCATTGTTGGGAGTAGGGATGTGTCCATCATCTTCCAGGGGGTCCTGGGCCTTGAGGGCAGCAGATAGTCGGGTGACACTGGGGTTTCACTGGGAGGCCTGTGTGGGTGGAGTCTTCCTTGGAAGCTGGGGGAGTTGCAGGGAAGCCTTCTGGGAAGTGAGAAGAGGTGATGGCAGGTCCTCCAGCCCTGCAGGGGGGTGGTGAGATGAGCTGGAGGCGGAGCCCATCAAGCTACAGATGAATGGACTGCTCCAAGGTCACACTCTGAGTACGGGGTGGGGTCTGTCTTGTAGGATGCAGTATCGCCAGTGCCTGGAGAGAGGCTGGTGTGTGGTGGGCGCTCAGTACAGCTTCATGAAGTGACTGAGCGAGCATGAATTGGGCCCCGGTCGTGTGCTCAGAAACGAGGACACACAAATGCTTTACCCATGGTCTCTGCCCTGCAGGAACGTCACCATTTAAGACCCAGGGACTGGTTCCCAGGGACTTGTACAAGGAGGAGCTCCCCGCCTCTGCCCACAGTGATCCAGGCCCAGCCTGGCTCTAGCATGGGACTCACAGCCTGTCCCTCCCCGCAGAGAGTTTGCAGCAGCAGCCCTGCCCCCTACCCCCCCCACCCCCCACCCCCCACCCCAGTTCTACCAGTGGGTCTGTGGGGTGGGGCTCCGGTTTGTTTTCTCCTGTTTGCCTAGGGAAGTCACAGCCTGTCCTCAGCCTTGTTTACAGTTGGTTTGGGGACAGCACCTGCCCCAGCTCCTACATCCCTGAGGGGTGCAGTGTGGCCAGGAGGTGACACACTATCCTGTCCACCCCCTGCCGCCTCTGTCCCCTCCCTGCCCTGGCCAGGTGTGCTCTCAGCTGCCCCTGCCAGCGAGGCACCATCTGGCTTTGCCGTGGGCTGATTGGAGCTGCAGGGCTGTGGGCCTCAGAGGCCGGCTGGCGCAGCCCCTGTGTTGTCGAGAGGAGGGGACCGGGATCCAGGGAGTGCGGGGGACCCACTCCAGCATCCGTTGGGGTCAGCAGGCACGGACTGAGTTGGGGCCTGGCACTGTGCCGGCCAAGCAGGGTGGGTGGGAATAGAGACACGGCTCCTCCCCCAAAACTGATAGCCTGGTGGGGAATTTCAGTAACTGCAGAGGACAGTGAAAGGCAGAGTGATGTGAGATAGTACAGAGCCGTGGACTAAATGACCACAAATGTGTCGACGCCTGGCCCTTTGGTCTGAAGAGCATTCTTCCTTTTTTTTTTTAATTAATTTTTATTGGAGTATAGTTGATTTACAATGTTGTGTTAGTTTCAGGTGTACAGCAAAGTGAATCAGTTATACATATCCACATATCCACTCTTTTTTTAGATTCTATTCCCATCTAGGTCATTACAGAGTATTGAGTAGTGTTCCCTGTGCTATACAGTAGGTTCTTATTAGTTATCTATTTTATATATAGTAGTGTGTATATGTCAATCCCAATCTCCCAATTTATCCCTCCCCCGCAGAAGGGCATTCTTCCTTGGTCCAGAGGGAGTTTTTACAGAAGGGCTCGTGCCAGCACTGAGAACTTGGCTCAGCCCTTCTCACCCCTTGAGCTCCAGAAAGGGTGGCTCTCTCGATCCCTGGGTCCTCCCACCCAGGGGTCACCTCTGCAGGCCCAGGAGCCTTCCTTCCTGGATAGAGTCCTTTCTTCCCAGAGGCTTAGAGGCTGCTGAGTGAGAGGTGAGGCCACAGGGAGGCTGCTGGCTCCTGAGTTACCCGCCTGTCATTTGAAGCCCTGGGCTCTGGGGCACATGGTGCTAAATTGGGTGCAACAGCTCAGGCCTCTTTGGGCACACCTGTTGCTGAGCCCCAAGACTTGGGCTTGGAACCGGAGCAGTGCCTCTGCCCCCCCCCCACCTCCAGCATCCCTCTCTTCCCCCCTCTTTCCTTTGCCCCCCACATCCCCATCCCTCTGACCCTTCATGTAGTTCCATGGCATCTGGAACATCAGGCCTAGATGCGGGTGTGTCTCCCCGTCCTGCTTCATCTTCTTCATTTCATTTTTGTGCCTCCCTCCTTCTTTTGGTGTATTTAGAGGGTGTGTGAGGCCCGCCCTGCTCCCCTAGGGCCTTCCCAGGGTGGACCTCTGAGCTCTGCTCTCGGGGACCCAGAGGAATGGCCCAGGGCAGGGTGAGGTGGGTGTGAGGGAGCCCAGCATCATGCAACCCCCTGCCCTTGGCCACCAGGGGCATGTGGTGGCTGGGATGCCCGGGGGTGGGTGGGAGATGAAAGGGCCTGGTCCTGTGGGCTGAGGGGCAGCCCGTAGTCTGGGCCAGCTGGAGGAGCCCCTCTACAGACAGCCCTGGGTGTCACTGGCTCCTCCAGACCTGTGACTAACTATAGCTTCTCATCCAGTAGGTTTGGTCTAATCATAGTGGTTTTCAAAGCCAGGTGTGAGAAGAAAATATTAGAACTTCTATTTCTATGTATTTCTATCTCATCCTTTTGTCCCTCCTTTTATGGTGAAATATAGCATAATTGCCAAAAGGAGCATAAACCTATATGGATAATATAATAAATAATTATAAAAGTGAACACCCAGGTTACCACCACCCAGAGGAAGAAACAGAATGTAACCTGCATTCTGAAATCAACTTGTGCGCCCCACCTTGGTCATAAGCCCCTCCCCCAGAGCAAACCACTGTTGTGACTTTCAAGATAATCAGTTCCTTGCTTTCCTTTATCATGTAACCACCTGTACCTGCATCCTTTAGCAGGAGAGTTTAGTTTTGCCTGATTTTGAGTCTCTAGAGCTGGAATGACACTGAACATGTTCTTTTGTCACGTTGTGAGATCCGTCCACCATTGTTGTGTGTAGCTGTGGTGTGTTCATTTTCACTGCTGTATAGTATTCACTGTATGAACTTGTTACCATATTTGTATCCATCCCGCCACTCATGGACTTTTGGGTTGCTTTCCTTTTCTGGCTACTGTGAACAATGCTGTAAGAACATCCTGGAATTTGCTTCTTGGTACACTGGTGCATACACTTCTCCAGAGTCCGTATAACCCGGAGCAGAATTGCTAGAGCACAGGGTATGCAATGCATATTTCAACTTTAGTAAATACTGTGTTAAGTGGTTGCACCAATTTACTCCTCACTGGTGACACCTAAGAGTTCCTATCGCTCTGTATCCTCACTAACACTTGGTATTGGTAGACTGTTTCAGTTCTGTCCCACTGGTGAGCGTGTAACAGTATCTCATCATGGGTGTAATTTATATTTCCCTTCTCACCTTTTTTATAGATCTATTTTTGTGTATGTTTGCTCACATGCATGATATATTAATACACTGGTATTTATAAGCAATTCCTGAGAAAAGAAACTAATATTGGGGGTGCTCAAAATTTTTTACTCACAGGGGTGAGTGATCAAAATAATTGAAAGACCACTGAAATATTGAATGCCAGGGAGGGGGCTGGTTTGTAGGTTGGCGGTGGGGGGAGGTGGTCTTGGGATGAGATTCCCAAGGGGCACTTGCTGCCAATGAGGCAGCTCTGCCCAGAGGGTACTAAGCCGACAGGGTACTTACCAGCACCTTCAGGCCCTCCTGCCTGGCACATCTAGGGCTCCAGCAGATACCCTTCAATTTAGAATTGGCAGGTGCCCGGCTTTCAGGTCCTTTTAGGGCAGTAGTTCTCTTTGTCTCCCAGGGGACATTTGGCAATGTCTGATGACATATTTGGTTGTCACAACTCAGGGAATCCTACTGGCATCTAGTGGGTAGAGGCCAGAGATGCTGCTAAAGGTCCTAAAATGCTCAGAACAACCCGGCAACAAAGAGTTATCTGGCCCCAAGTGTCAGTCGTGTTGAGGTTGAGAAACTCTGTTCTAGGGAAGGATCCAGGAACCTGAGATTTGCCATGACCTCGCTGTGTGGCCTTAGGGAAGTGACTAAATGCTTTGAGCCTCAGTCTCCTCATCTAAAGAGGAGGGTGGCAAGGGTTGCTGCCCCCTCCCCTTCATAGGTTGTTGTCAGGACTGGGGAGAGGGTGGCTGTGTAGGCATCTTGGGAAGCATCCCTGCAAAGGGGCCCATGGCCATTGTTTCCAGGGGGTGGGGGGTTTCCAGCGCCAGCCCTTCCCCTCGACTGTGCTCCCTGTCCGTGCACTGAGCTGGAGGCGTCAGGTGATGGCCATGAGCCTCCTGCTACTCCAGGTCTCAGAGGGCTGTGGGGGAACTGCCCTGAGGGCCCCTGCCTTTTGATGAGGGCTGCAGAAATGAGGGGCTCTCTGGGGAGCCCTGGGGCCCAGGAAAAAACATTTCTGACTTTGTCCTCAGCTGGGTGGGAGTCCAAGGTTGTGTGGGGTGATAAGAGGTGCTTATCATACTCCTTATCTGAGGCCCCATTTCAAGTCCGGTGGTGAAGCGTGGGAGCCAGAGGTCATCCTTAGGGGCTTTGTACACCCAGGCCAAGCTTTGTGTCCCTCTGGAGTTTGCTATCTCAGGGAGGGCCCAGGATTGGGCCAGAGTCTGGGTCAGAGCTCTCCGGGCCTCTTTGACCTCCCCATTCTGAGGCTCACCTCACCCCATGCATCTTCAGGAACCTTGGCGTGCCTAGTCTCCCCGCCACTACACTATCCCTTCCTGAGACATACTCTCGTGAAAGGGCCTAGTAAACTCATCCACCCTGAGATGTAGATGACTAATGACAGCTCAGTGACTGCCAGCCTTTCTTGACAAGCAGTATCTACCTACCAGGGATGGGAGTCCCTTAGCCACGAGAAAGAAACACTAGCGAAATGTCAAGTGTCTCAGGCTGTTAGAGAAGTG
Organism: Balaenoptera physalus; assembly: GCF_965194825.1. Lineage (NCBI taxonomy): Eukaryota > Metazoa > Chordata > Mammalia > Artiodactyla > Balaenopteridae > Balaenoptera > Balaenoptera physalus. The sequence goes on from NC_138896.1 coordinate 33,867,705, forward strand.
CTTCGGGGGCTGAGGAACCTCTGAAATCGCATGTGTAGCAAGAGCATTTTCCCACAAGTGAGAATCGTACGGTGGCTCAGATCTCCCCAGAGCTGCACAGGACTGTGCTGGGTCTCAGGGTCCATTTCAAGGTGGGCCAGAGTGAGAGTGTGAATTGGGTGTCTGGAGGCCCTGGGAAGGCCGAAGGCTGAGGTCACAGGTGTGGGGTCAGTCAGGAAAGTGGTGAACCGTGGGGCTTCTGGCTAAGGGGACACACACCTCCAGGAGGGGCAGGGAGGATGTGTGGGTTAGGGTCTGGCCCGCACGGGACCTAGTAGGATTCCTGCAAATTCTTGCCCCTCTGTGCCTCTCCATCTCGGTGCAGGGGCAGCTTGGCCTGGGTTCCTGTGCGGCTCTGTGGGCAGTGGGGCTGTCATTGGCTCAGTCTGGAGCAGGGAGGGACCCTGTAGGTGGCTTGGAGCCCCGGGTCCGCGAGATGGGAGCTGGGAGCCCATCTGCATTGGGTAGAGTTGTGGGTATGAGAGACCTTCTGGGCGTGTGGTTCCCTCTGCACTGTGAGTAATCCTCAGCCACATTTGCAGCTCCCAGGGGATTGTGCAACTTCCTCTCAGGCCAAGGTGCAGGGGGCTGGGTGAGAAACAGCACTGGGGAAAATGAGGAAACTGGGGCCGGCGCTGGGGCCAGGGGCACGGCCCTGGGCTCTGGACCCCCGAAGAGCTGAGCGTTCCTGGGGGCCTCCTTCCAGGGGGCTGCCCTCTCCAGGTACACGGGCATGTGTGCGTGTGCGTGTGCGTGTGTGTGTGTGTCTTTGGGGAGCTGGGTTAGTGGGGATGAGGTCCCGCAGGCTGCGCTGGTATGTGGGTATCTTTTGAGCGGGGTCAGGGCTGGGGAAGCAGGCGGTGAAGGGAGGGGCTGGGGAGAGGATGGGATGGTGGAACGCATATGAAATCAGGAGAAGCAGACTGCCAGCCCCACCTCTGCGGAGCCGTGCAGCCCTGGCCAGTGTAACTAAGCGCTCCCTGCCTCCTCTCCTCCTCTCCTCCTCTCCCAGGCTCGTCTGAGCCTCTGGTGAGAAGGTAATGGGCATGATGCACTTAGCCCGGCGGCCAGGCTGCAGGAAATACACGCTGACGTCAGGATTGGGAGCAGACACTGCCGGGCCAGCTGGGTTCAAATCCTGGCCCTGCCGCTTTTGCAGCTGTGTGATCCTGGGGCCTCAGTTTTCTCTTCTGTAAAATGGAGATGACAGTTACAGTGCCCACGGTGTGGGTTCATTCTGAGGATTAAAAGACTTAATTCACGGAGAGTGCTCAGAACAGCACCTGTCACAGGTTAATGTCGTACCTGTATGTGAGCATGTTTGTGTACAAACAGCAAAACACCAGGTTCACGGTGATTATTTCTGATGGCGAGGATTTGACTGGGGACTGGGGATACTAATAAGAGCTCCTGTTTCCAGACCTCACTCCACGTCAGATGCTGGGCCAAATGCTTGACCTGTACCAGCCCCTTGGACCCTCACACTCACCCTATGAGGTGGGTGCTGTCATCACCCCCATTTCACAGATGGGGACATGGAGGCACAGAGGCATCGCGTGACTTACCAGGGCAGTAATGTCAGTGACGAGAACAGCAGAATGGTCTGCCTTAGCCCTGCTGGACCTCCTCTGGGTTCGGCTGGAGGTGGGCGGGTGGAGAGGAGGGAGCAGGGTGTGTTGTGAGGGGGGGTGGGGGCCCGCCTCACGGCCCATCAGCTCCGGCCAGGAGCCCTGTCTTCTCTTTGTACCATCTCCAATCACATAGTCAACAAATATAAAGAATGGCATTAATATAGGGAACGGCTTTTTCGTAGTGGGAGGGAATGGACTTCCTTGTGCAGAGCTCCCTGCCCGTGGGTGGACTTTCTTTTTTTTTTTTTTTTTTTTAGAAATTTATTTATTTATTTATATTTATTTTTGGCTGTGTTGGGTCTTCGTTTCTGTGCGAGAGCTTTCTCCAGTTGCGGCAAGCGGGGGCCACTCTTCATCGCGGTGCGCGGGCCTCTCACTATCGTGGCCTCTCCCGTTGCGGAGCACAGGCTCCAGACGCGCAGGCTCAGTAGTTGTGGCTCACGGGCCTAGTCGCTCCGCGGCATGTGGAATCTTCCCAGACGAGGGCTCGAACCCGTGTCCCCTGCATTGGCAGGCAGATTCTTAACCACTGCGCCACCAGGGAAGCCCCCGTGGGTGGACTTTGGAGAAGAGTTGAAGGCCGCTCACCTGGGGGGCAGGATGGGGCAGGATGGTCATGAACGTGGCTCCAAATTCAGGCAGCCCTGGCTCTGACCCCTGCCTGAGCCGTTTACTCTGTGACCTTGGCCTCAGTTTCCTCACATGTAAAACTCCTCCCAGTCCCTTCCTCTTAAGATGACCGTGAGGATGAAATGAGATACCATAATAAAATGCTTAGCACAGGCCTGGCCGGAGTCAGTGTCCGCCAAATGGATGCCTCTCTTAGGCACCTGTTACACAGAGAGTCGTGTGCCAGGCAGGGAGCGGGGCTATGCAGATGTCCTTGGAGGGCCATTCTTTGAACTGTGGATCAGGGCCACTGATTGGACCCTAATCTGGCCATGAAATCAGCTTAGTGGGTCTCAATGAAAATGAAATGAAAAGGAAGTAATAAATTAAATGGAAAAGAATGATAGGAAACATCCAAGTGTATTGCACAGTACTGGTAAGTGTTGTTTTGTACAGCTTTTTTGGAGTTTCATGTGCATGTGTACACGCACTCCGTGTGTGTGTGTGTGTGTGTGTCCTGGGTCAAATAAAATATACTTTTCTGTGAGTCATGGTCAAAATATTTGGGGCCACCGCCTGAAAGATGATCTCCCTCCCGTGCAGTGATGTTTATGGAGCACCTACTCAGTGTAAGACCCAGCTCCACATGTGGGAGCCAGACTGGGGGGTTGGGACCCAATTCTTAGCAAGGTGGCTGTGTGAGCGGGCCCGGTGGGGGTCAGCAGACACAGAGGGCAGGGGGTGGTTAGGGAGGGCTTCCTGGATGATGACATGCATGGGGTGGGGACAGTGAGGGGAGGCAATGCCTGGGGTGAGTGCTTGACTTGGGGTCTGGAGATAGAGAGCCCCCCATTGGGGGCTCCCTGTCAGTGGAGGGCTGCGGGGCCAGGCCTGGCCAGAGGTGAGGGTGAGGGTTGTCTCAAGGCACTGGGTGAGGGCTGTGCACGTCTTCCCTGGCTGGGGTGGGGGGGGGTAGAGGAGGACTCAGGTTTACTGGTGCTCCGCCCACCCCAGGACTTGCAGGATCTGCAGTGATGGGTGGGACTCAGGGCTCAGATACTCTCCCTCCTCCCCTTGGCCCCTGGGAGTCTCCTGAGTCTTCTCCTCCTTTTTGCTGCCCCGGCTGGCTCAGATGGGCCTGGCCTGGGACCTGGCTCAGCCCTGTGAGCTCAGTCCAGGAGCCAGAAGCCTTTCTATGACTTAGATCTCTGCCCGGGCTAAGTTGGGGTCTCCGTTTCTTCATCTGTAAAGTGGGCATACAAATCCCTGAGCAGCCAGCCGTCTGGGTGGTGATGCCCATCTTGTGACCTAACAGGGCTGAGCTGGCTACAGGAAGTGTGGCGAGCTCTGGGTGGGTTGTAACTGTTGTCTCTAAGGCTGGGAGGGCTGGGGCAGGTCATGAGGATATCAGCTGCCTCGCTGGAGAGCCCCCCCACCTCCCCACCCCGTGAGCTGGGGCAAGGGTGGGGAGAGGCCTGTGACCCATGGTGAGCTGGGGATATCCCCGGCTCTGAGGGGGAGGTGGCCCATTAGGGGCCCCAGGGGATGAGACCCAGGTTTGGCCTGGGTCTGGGAAACCCAACCTCCAGAGCCCCCACCTACATGGGGTACCTGAGGAGCCCCAGCTTGGAGGCCTGTGATGCCAGGTGGAGGGTCTGTGTCCTTGGACTTTGGCAGAGGTCAATTTTCAGGAAGCTGTGGGTGGCTTTGAGCCTGCCAGACCCAGAACCCGGAGGCTCAGGCGTGCGCTCCCACAGGAGGATGTGGTATTTAATGAGAGGTCACGTATATTGAGTACCTACTGTATGCCAGGCACTTTTGTATATTTGCAAATTGAATCTTCACAGTAACCTAACATGCAGGTCTTTTTATCATCCCGTTTTTAGGTGAGGAAACTGAGGCTCAGAATGGTCAAATCTCTCTTGCTAGCTAGTGAGTGGCAGAGCTGGGCCGAGGGCATGAGTTCTGGATTCAGGCTGCCAGTGTTGAAAGCCAGGCAGTAGCACTTGCCAGCTGTGCAACCTTGGACAAGAGCCTGAACCTCTTTGCCCATTCATTTCTTGCTCTGTGAAATGGGTATAACCACAGTGCCCTCCTCAAAGGGTTGTTGTGAGAATTCCATGAGATTATGGAGGTCAAGTGCTTGGTACTTAGGACACCATCTCTCCTGTCTGTACCAGGGAACCATTGTGTGGCCCGGGGCCCATTCTCTGGTCTCCTTGGGTCCCAGTCTCCTCAGCTGTGTGACACAGGGTACTGACCCCCTCCCTGCCCTTCTCAACAGAATTGCTGAGGATCAGATGGGATCAAAACCCCGGATGGGTCCTGGGGGAGGCCTTCACAGAACAGAAATGCTAGACTCTTCAGCCCCCAGAGCTACCAGGAATTTTTCAGGGCTTGGAGCTAACTGCAGGTCCCGATGTATTTTGTCTGGGCCTGCTTCAAGCTTTCATGTTTCCTGCTGGCCCGTGGAGGCATTTGAAGTGCTGACCCCAAATCTACTCCAGAGTTTCTCAAGAAGTGTTCTGTGGAAGGGTTTGGTGATCAAGCAGGTGTGGGAGAGTTGAAAAAAAAAGTAAAATGGATTTCTTTGCTACAGGACTTGTCAGAGCCTTTGATATGCTAATATTCTTTATGCACCTCCAGTGTGTGGTCATGGTATACTTCAGGATATTTCAAAGGCCTGGTGTTCAAAGCTCCATTTTCCAGATGGAGAAACTGAGACCTAGAGTGAAGCCTAGGAAATGATTTTCCCAGATCATGCAGTTATCTCTAACAGAGCTGTGACTAGAGCCCAGGGCTCCTGGCTCCATGGCCCGTGCTCTGCCCAGGACACCGACTTCCTTCTCTCCTTCCTCTCTTCTTCTCAGAGAAACGTGTGTGGTGCTGCTCCCTTCCTGAAGGCCCTCACCTTTTTCTGGCCCCTTCCCTCTGCCTCCCAGCAGCGTTAGAGGGTGTCCTGTTCCTTCTGGGTGTCGCTGGAAGAGGAGCATACGGGCTCCTGGGAGATGCTTCTGGGCTGGTAGGTGGCAATAAGGCTTCATCCCAGCTGAGGGGCTCCTAGCAAGTTAATTCAGTTTTCTGAGCCTCAGTCTCTTCAACTGTAGAGTGGTACTCATCACCTTGTCTCTCACCTGCAGGTACTGAGGGGTTCAGCTCTGACACCTTGTGTGAATGTGCTCTGTTAATCTTCAGTTCATGTCCAGATGTCCATGAGTCTAGCAATTCTGATCATTTCGGGGTGGGGGCGATGAGGGAAGAACATGGAAGAAATGTGGGAGCCCCTGGCCGTGGGATCTGGCATGGTTCTGACTCCCATGGTCCGATTTGCTCCCCATATTTGACATCTGCCCTTTAGTATATTGCTGGTCCTCTCTGGTCTCAGTTCCCCTGGTCACCTAGGAAGTGGGCTGGTCTGGCTGACACTAGGGACCCATTTCACAGGTGAGGGGAGGGGAGCCGGGGGCATGGTTTCCCAGTGTCCTGTGGGGAGCTGGTGTCAGAATTGGGAAAGAAACTCAAGTGTCTCGGTGTCTCAGTATGGCTCTGCCTTGAGCATGGTGGTCTCCAGAATCTGCCCACTCCTCTGATCCCCCGGCCCCTTCAGGCAGGGAGTGTGTGCGGGCGTGCCCACATCTCTGTCCACTCAGCAGTTGGGGTATAAATATCCCAGGCTCTCTGCGGGCTGCCAGGGGCTCCGGGTGCAAGGCTGGGGGGTGGGCCAGGCTGGCTTGGGAGGTGGGAGGTGGTGGTGCCTCCCTGGCAGTGTCCTCTCCCCGAGGGCTGTTTGCCCGAGTTATTCTTAGCACTGACTCATTATAGAGACTATTTTTAATCCTGTTTCTAAGCATTGCCAACATCTGGTGCAGACAGTACTGAAGGGGGTGGGGGTGGCAGGGCGACCCTTTGGGCATTGCTGGGGACCAGAGCCTCTGGCAGGACAGCAAGGACAGAGTCTTCTGCTTCCTGCACCTGCCGCTACTTAAAACTGGGCATGCAGTAGGCGTCCTATTTGTGCTTGAATGTTGTTGGCTCACCCACGACCTCATCCTTCCAGCGCCTGTCGGTGGGGGTGGGGAGGTGGGCTGGGGGTTACCATCCAGCCGGACAGCATGAGCTGATGGTACTCATCCGGTAGGCTTTCCCACGTCCATCCCTCAGGGATTCAGTCAGCCTCTGACCCCTGAAGAGAAGGGCCTCAGAGCAGGAGGGCAAGCCCCAAGCTGGGGCACTTGTTACAGCCACTGCTGCGGGAGGAGCCAGCAGACATTATAGGGAAGGAGGGTACTCAGTGGTGAGGTGTGCAGGCTCCAGGGCCAGACTGCCTGGGCTCAAGTCCTGGCTTTGCTCCTTCCTAGCTGTGTGACCTTGGGCAAGTCCTCAACCTCTCTGCGCCTCAGTTTCCTCATCTGTGAAGTTGGGGTGGGAGTAGAGTGTTGTAAGGATTCAGTAAAATAATAATGTACCAAGTGCCTACCTAGTAAGTGCTGTATAGTAGGGAGCTGGTGGTATTGTCATTATTGCTATTGTTATTGTTACTAGTGAGAAGCTCTGTGTGTGCCCTGAGTTGGGGAGGAGGCGTCTTGGCTGTTCTCTGAGTGAGGTGAAGCTTGGCATGGGGCTCAAAGTGGTTGTACCCGGGCATCATGATGGGGTGATTTCTGCCAGGCTGCCCCAAGGGGTCAAGGGCACACAGGTGGGTTGGAATGTGGGCTTTGCCCTTCACAGGTTGGTTGAGTCACTTTTCTTTCTTTTCTTTTTTTTTTTATATATTCTTTTCCATTATGGTTTATCACAGGACATTGAATATAGTTTCCTGTGCTATACAGTAGGACCTTGTTGTTTATCCATCCTATATGTAATAGTTTACATCTGCTAATCCCAAACTCCCAACCCGTCCCTCCCCCACAACCACAAGTCTGTTCTCTACGTCTGTGAGTCTGTTTCTGTTTTGCAGATAGGTTCATTTGTGCCATATTTTAGATTCCACATATAAGTGATATTATATGGTATTAGTCTTTTTCTTTCTGATTTACTTCACTTAGTATGATAATCTCTAGTTGCATCCATGTTGCTGCAAATGGCATTATTTTGTTCTTTTTTATGGCTGAGTAATATTCCATTATATATATGTACCACATGTTCTTTATCCATTCATCTGTCAAAGGATATTTAGGTTGTTTCCATGTCTTGGCTATTGTGAATAGTGCCGCTGTGAACATTGGGGTGCATGTATCTTTTTGAATTACAGTTTTGTCTGGATACATGCTCAAGAGTGGGGTGGCTGGATCATATGGTAATTCAATTTTTAGTTTTCTGAGGAACGTCTACACTGTTTTCCATAGTGGCTGCACCAACTTACATTCCCACCCACTCACTTAACTTTTCTGAACATCCATTTCTTTACCTTCATGACAGAGATGATACTACGTAGGCCATAGAGTTATGGTGGAAAATAAAGCATTTGATGTTCGTGGAGCATTTTACCCAGTGCTGGGCACACGGTAGGACCTGAATCCATGAGACTTTCTTTCGTTTGTTTTTTGCTGTGTCCCTTTCCCATGTGACAGATGGGGTGCCCTGGGGCTGGAGGTTTGGACGGCGGGGGCTGGGGTCCTAGCTCTCAGTGAGCTATGTGATCCAAACGCATAGCTTCCCCTGGTCTCCTGTAACACAAAGAGGCCAGAGAAAACTCTGGTTTTCAGACCCTTTCTCAGAACCCCTGGGGGTGCCTCAGGGAAGGACTAGGAGAACAGCGTGGTGGGGGGAGAGGCCCCCAGTTGGAGGCCAGGTGGTCTGGCCCTTCCCCCTCCCCACAAAGCTGCTTCATTCTCATGTTTTACTATCAAGTTTCCAGGTAAATTTTGTCTGAAAACAGGGTTCTGCTGTTGAAAACAGCCTGGGAATCTCTGGTGGGTGACTTCCCAGGCTCCTGTCGTCGGACGTCTGTGCCCTCCGACGTGGCAGTGACTCTGGGAGGTGACCTGTGCCGTGGGCACTGTTGCCCAGAGGGTGCTGGCACTCCCCGAGGGGCGTGGGGGCAGGGAGGGGGCTGCCAGGCTGCTCCTGGGGGAGAGGTTTGAGCGCTTCCCTGGCCTCGCTGACTGTGGGACATGGGTGCCCTGAAGACATACTCAGCCCCACAAGCAAAATCTCACAGGAAGGAGCGAGGGCTGAGATTGGGCAGAAAGGCACCTGCCACAGTGCAGGTACGTTTGTAGTGAATGCTCAAGAAATATTTGAAAGGAATGAATAAAGTGGCACCAGCACAGCATCCCAGGGCAGCGGTACCTCTGAGAGGGTGGCAGATCGCCCCCTCTTCCCCTTCCTCCTTGCCCTCCACTCCCCTTTCCCTTTCTTCTGCTTTGCTTGACCAGCCTTAAGCTACCCCAGCCCTGGGGGCAGGCTCGGCCTTGCTCATAAACTTGAACAAAGACACTTCCTCAGAAACGAGGATGATGGGCTTGGCTTGGGAGGCCTCCTCCTGTGGTGTCGTGACCTCTGTTCTCAGGGCAGGTCACATGCACACTGGGGAAAGGCCAGCCCCCGTCACCAGGCAGACCCCTCAGGTTCCGAGATGAGGATGGGGATGCCGCGGGGCTCCGACTGGGGCCTCCAGGGTGCGATGCGCCTGGGCCATGGCTGGGGTGGGGAGGTGGGGGGCTGTGGGTGTGAGAGGAAGGGTGGGCATCCAACCATGTCTGCTGGGCCGGGGCCGCCACCATGACTTTTGTGTGTGACCCTCTGTGAGTGTGGGCGGCAGCCAATAGGGACACATTTGTGTCCTTGTGACTGGGTGTGAAAGGGTGTGTGAATCCAGCCAGCCAGGGAGCAAGGGCAGTTATCTCCTGTTGCTGGGAGCTTCCTGGGCTCTGAGGAAGCTCATTCTCTGAGGAGAATGGAAAGTGATTCATGCAAAGGAGCCCCTCCCCAGTTCCCCACTTGAGCCACGACCTGAGGTAGAGGGTGGCCTGGCTTCCTCCTTTTCCCCCACTCACCAGAGGCCCATGTCCCCCTCCTCCTTCACCTCAGACCCTGTATCTCACTCTGGGGTAGGGGGCTGCCCGGACCTGCAGTCTGACCCTCCTCTCAGTGGCATTTGGGGTGGGGGCATGGTCCATGCCTGCAGCTCTAGAAGGCAGTGTGCCCCCAACCCTGGCACAGCTAAGCCCCTGCGCCAGAGGAAGTGGCCTTCAGAGGCCCAGCCTGGGACGCCGTGGTCACCACCCCACACCAGCCGAGTGGTTTTCCAGCCAGAGGAGACCTGTGGGGAGGGGTGAGGAGAGGCTCCACCTGCCCACCGTCTCCCCGGCTCCGGCCATCCTGGCTGCAGCCACTGCCTGTGACTCATTCCCCCGGGGACTGAGCCGGCTCCTCTCCTGGGGCACCGGCCCAGGCTCAGCAAGTTGGGGAGGGAGGAGTGAGGCCCTCTGTGCGGGAGGGGTCACAGCAGACCTCTCTGGTGTCTTCTGGCCTCTGCAGACTTCACCTTCCCTTTGCCGCAGCCACAGATTACATAATGGGTCCCAAATGCCTCACAAGTAAGCGGCCCAGCCTGGCAGCTGGACTCAGGAGTCCCTATTCCCCAGTGCCCGCCACCAGGCACGTCCCCATTCCAGTGCCCGGCTTGCTGGGGGAGTGGGTGGTGCCTCCCATAAGCCCCCCCCCCCCACTGTGAGGGGGGGCTGGGCGGCCTGGGAGGGGGTGGGGAGGCCCTCTCCAGGGAAATGAATTCCTGGCTTAGCCCCAGATGCCGGCCTGCCCAGCTCTGCTCTGGGGTAACGCTGGGTGCACACACAGCCCCATTGTACGCCTGGGCCCTGTGCCCGCCATGGGCCTGGCACCAGCTCCATCAACTGCAGTGGCTCCGTCAGCTCCTCAGCACCCCCTGCCAGGGCCCGAGCCACTGGGCCCCGGGGAGGAGGAGGAGGGAGGGCTGGCGATTAGGCTGTGAGTGAGGGTGCCCCGAGTTGAGGGGCCGGGACCATGCAGATGCTTGAGGAGCCAAATTCATACATTTGTTTCTTTGTCAACTGTAGATACAAGGGCAGGGAGCACTGTCCCCCATTCACATGAGGAAACCGAGGCATCAAGACCCCGAGAGGCTGCAGTAGCCTGCCCAAGGGCACACAGCTATCAAGGGATGCAGCTGGGGTTCGAACTCAGGCAGCCTTGGTCCAGAGTCTTTTCTGCACCCCTTACTGTGCTGCATACCCAGTCTCCAGGTCAGGGCTCGGGGAAAGGCAGTGCTCCTTCTTTCCCCAGCCCAACTTTGAGGGGCCAGGCAGGCTACTGTCTGGAAAGTACATGTCCCCAGGGTGGAAGGGGACCCTGGAATAGTAGGGTCTGGAGCCGTGCGCTTGTGAGAAGCGTGGTGGTTTTCAAGGATGATACTGGTGGCTGGACAGGCAGAGCAAGTCTCCAGAGTCGGAAGGCGGCTCTGTGCCTCAGTTTCCCTGCCCCACCGGCACTGAATATCCCCTGTGCTTCTCGGCAGGGCATAAGAATGTAGAGGTGAGGTGTGGCCAGGGCTGAGACCTGGACCCTCATTTCCTTTTCCTGTGCTCCATAGGCTGGCCGGGAAGTTCCCCTTCCCCAACCTAGACCAAGGCCTCCTGTTGCTTCTATTCTTAGAGTCTGTCCTGAGCTGCCCCATCTCCTCAGGTTTCCCAGCCTGAAGGGGCCTCTGAGGCCGGAGAGCCTGCCAAGGGGGCAGCTCAGCTCTAGGCTGCGAGGGGGTCCCATCTCTGCCTAGCGCCCGGGCCCTTCAGGCCAGGCTGGAGGGTGCCCAGAATCAACTTCTATGGGTCTCAGCTTATCCACTCATGACCTCCGACCCCATGGGTTTGGGCAGAGCTGAAGCTCCTCCCTTCTTCTCGGCCCAATCTCCTTGTCCCCTGCCCATCCCGGGCACGAGGCCTGGCTCCCCGTTGGTGACACCTCAGCCCTCTCAGCAAATGAACAGGGCAGTCTGCAGGGACCACACGGTTGTGCAATGCCAGGGCTGGGCCTTGGGGACAGGTGGGGAAGAGAGAGGCTGGAAAGGGACACCGAGGCCAGCTCCCTTCTCACCCCACCCTGAGAGTCTTGTCTGCTTTCCCAGTCTGCTTGGGCTCAGCTTACTCCGATTATGCTGTCCCCCAAGACAGCCAACACATCTTCATCCAAGGCCACAGCAGGGCACGTCAAACCCAGAAGGGCCATGTTTGAGTGCCTTCTCCCTGGGAGATGCCGAGAAAGAGAAAACCTGGGGACAGCCCTCAGGGAGCTTCTACTACAGCTGAGAAAACTAGGCAGAGTAACTTCTCTGTGCCTCAGTTTCTCATTTATAAAACGGGTACACTAATATTTCCTACTCCCCAGTGTTGCTGAGAAGGGCAAATGAATTAAGACATGGTAAATCGCTTAGGAACAGTTCCTGACAAATGGTAAGTGCTCAGTTCAGGTTTATTGGTAGTAGTCATAGTGGTAGTAGTCATTCTCGTAGAAGAAGTACAATATATGATATCAGGTAATGCTGTTTCTTCCAAACTAGGTTGTGAGTACCGGTGAGGAAAGGGACTGTCTTACTCATCTCTGTATCTTGGCGTCAGGTACAGAGCCTGGCTTGGAGCAGATTAAGTAATTGTTTTCAAATGGTGATCAGAGGAGGGAAGAGTCAGGGTGGGCTGCCTGGAAGAGGTGGCCCTAGAGCAGGCCTTCCTGAGATGCACAGGCATTAGACAACCTGTGGATGGAGGATGGGGCAGGGGGTACATCTGGAGGCCTCGATTGTGTTGGGGAGAGAGTGAGAAAGCCCCCTGAGCCCAGGACTTGGTGAGGGCAGGGGGATCCTGGATGCCTTAAAGGCCCACCTAGGGAGTTTGGACTTTATCTGGTGGACAGTGGGGAGCCACTGGGGGTGATGAAGCAGGGGGATGACCTTTCTTTGTTACTTAGTCCATTTTGTTTCTGCTCCCTTGTTCTCTCAGGGCTGTTCCCTTTCTCCACTTCTCCAAAGACAATAAACCCTCTCTCTGCTCTTCAGTCCCTTCTCTCCGATCCCTATGCACCCCCAGCCCACATATCCATGCTCCGTTCTTGGCCTTCTCTGCTCAGCTGTACTGGCCTGCTCCCCCTGCCTGACCCATCTTCCCTGGGATTGGGGTTGGCTGGACTTGGACTTGAGGGGAGAGGGATACGGGCATGGTGTGACCACATGGTGGGAACCCGTGTGATGGTGACCGAGCCAGGACACCCTGTTCTGACATAGCCCGCTACCCCCTTCAGGGAATGACCCCCCCCCACCCCCAGCCAATAATGTGGCTAAGGCTCATTAGGAAGAATTTACTTAGCATTTGTCAACCTGATAAATGGAGATACAGATTTCTCTAACAGATAAATTAGAGAGTGATGGGCCTTCATTTTCTTGCTATTAAATTTAGCCTAAAAGGATATTGAACCGCGTGGGAACCAGACTGCAGAAAACTACTGTGTCTCTTCTGTCTCCTTTCAAACATCCATCCATCTATCCATCTATCCATTATATCCATCCATCCATTATATCCATCCATCCATCCATCACTTCATGCATTATGTCCATCCATGCATCCATGCATCTGTCCATCTGTCCATCATATCCATCCATCTATGCATCCATCATATCCATTCATCCATCTGTCTATCCATCACTTCATTTATTATATTCATCCATGCATCCATTATATCCATGCATCCATCCATGCATCTACCAAATACTTACTGAGCACCAAATTAGATGCTTTATGTTTAATCCTTATAGAAACTCTCCAAGATGGACATTATCATCATCTTGTACATGAGGATACTAGGATGCTGTGGAGTTAAGTAAGTTGCTGAAGGTTACGCAGCCAGTAAGCGATCTGGGATTCAGCTCTACCTGCTTCAAAACACATGTTCATAGTGTGGGATCAGATGGCCTCCCTGGGTGTCCCCAGGGCCTTGTTCTGAGCGTGGAACATAACAGCTTTGCCATTGAATGAACGGACCGGCACACTCAGGTTCTGGAATGCTGGAGTTCCATAGTTCTATCCTAGGAGCAGCCTGGGGCTGGGAGGCTATTCTGGGCTTCCAGTCGTATTGGCAATTGCTACTGGTAACCTAGTGTTGCCAGTGCTGCCCCTGTAGTGGAGGCTTCTTGATCACGTAACTTGCAACCCAGCACGTCCTGTTTCTTCTCTTCATCAGGCTAGCTCTGCTTCTGAGGGCAGTCCTGTCTTCCATAGGCAGGAAAGTTCTAGGTATGTGCTTGGCCACTGCATTCAGCCCCACCAGTCTCCCCCAGTGACTGGGCTCTTGGCCACCTGTCTCCCAGCTTCTCCATAGGACACCCAGCCCCCATTTTACTCTGCCCCCTTTATTGGCCTTTCTGTCTAAGCTGTGGAGTTAGCTGCACAATTTCAGGTTAAAACTGCCTCCTTGGGCCCCATTGGCCGAGACAGGGCTGTGAGTGCAGGCAGTTTACTTGGGAAGTGACCCCAGGAAGCATGGCTAGTGGAGCAGGCTGAGTGAGACACAGAGGGGAAGGAAGCCAGTGAGATGTGTGTTCGGGAGCAGGTGACCGCTGTGGGCACCAGGCTGTCTCACTGCAGATCTCTGGAGAACGTGCTTTAGGGCTTCCCAGCCGCGGGATGGTGTGAGGGAATTGGGGGTTTATTACTAGCTCCCCCTGGTCTTTGGCCGGGGGAGGGCGGGTGCTACCTCCATTGGCTCTGGCACAGATGCGTGCAGGTGCTGGCAGTTGGAGGTGCTCAGGTGGGCAGGAGGGACTGGGAGTGTCCAGGGGCCCTGATAGCCTCTGCCGCGCTCACCGAACCCAGGTGTGGTGGGCCGGGCAGTCCCTTGAAGTGTGCCTCTTGCCAAACCCGCTTCCTACGGCCCTCCTCTCTCCATGCCCACGAAGCTGCCACCCCACTCCACGCCCGCCACTCTACCCCAGGCAGACCCTTCCCACTGGGGCCAGTCACCGGTACCACATTCATTGCATTCAGCAGATACTTAAGGAGCACCTACTATGTGCCCCGGGTGCCACCATAAGAGGAGGAAGCTGCCAGGATCCCTCTAGATGCTCACAGCAGAGGAAAGGGATCCAGCGTGAAGGAGGTCCTTCCCATTGGTCTGCCAGACGCGGCAGCCCTTTCCGCCCATCTCTGAGCTCTACGGTCTCTCCTAGGGGGCGGGGCCAACAGGCTGGGGGCGGGGCCGACAGACTGGGTGGCCACAGAGCTTGGGCCACCTTTGAGTCACCTCCCGGCTCTGTCGAGGCTGTGATTGTAGCGGTTTTTCTGACTTCCTTTTCCTTTCTCTCGCTGCCCCTGCCTCTTCCCTCCTGGGGCCACTAGCCCCATGGCTGCCACGTGGCTGCCTTCTTCAGTCGGGAACTGAGGCTTCTAGCGCCCTCCCTCCGAGTCTCTATGGGGAACAGGATGCAATTCACAGTGCAATGGCAGGGGGGCGGGGGGGGGGTGAGTTTATTCATGGGCACCCTTCTTTGTCCCTGGTGAAAGCCCTGCCTGGTGCCTGCTTCCTGAAGAGGGGCCTCCTCCTTCTTGACTCCTGCCCCCACCCCTCAGACTCCACTCCCACTACACTCTCCTGCCTTGTAGGGCCCCGGGATGGGGCAGAGTTAAGAAAGGATGTGGTATGTAGGTAAGGCCGCCTGCTGTAGGGGCAGGGGAGGGCAGGCGACAGGGCTGGGGCAGGTGCCGGGCCTGGCGGGAGCACACACAACACACGCTCCAAACTCCGTATTGGGCCACAGGCAGGACTGCCAAGTCCCAGTCCCTTTGACTCATCTCTCCAGCCGCCACCCACAGACTTTCCCCTTGATGTTTTCGCTTCCAAACCAGGTTTGGTCAGGGCGCGTGTGCCAGGGCGGTGGGGGCAGGAGTGTGTTGACCTGGGCTGGCCAGACTCATTCCCTTTGACATTCTCCCCCTACTTACCCGTGGCATCTATTTCCCACCCCGTGGGCAGGGCCAGCGCTGGCAGAGCGAACGTCGATCGTGTACCTGCCCCACTTGGATAGAAAGGTGGCTGTACTTATTCGGGGCAGGCGTGTCAGTGTGAGGGCTGGGAGGACATCGGAGACATTTGCACAGGGTCAGAAAGGGGGCACTTACGATGAGGCTTTCGGTTTGTCTCAGGTTGGAGCTTAAGCATCTTTGATGTGGGGAGGAGGAGAAGTTGCAGCTGCAGGTCGGCTGCATGGGAGTCTTACCCCCATGGGGGAAGCTGGGGAGACAGAAGGACACAGGTGGGGGGAGACGGTGAGTGGGGAGAGCAGAGTGACTGATGCTCCTCCCCCACCCAACGCCCACAAAAGCCAGGGCACTGGGTTCCTCTCCCTGCCCAGCAAAGGGCAAGTGCTTCTTGTGGCGTTTCAGGACAGCAAAAGGGGTGGGTGGGCCGCTGTGTGCGTTTTGAGAGTGAGACCACAATAGGGTTCATCTCATACCTGTGTGTGTTGGGGGGGCTGGATGGGGCAGGTGGAGGCGGCTCCCTCACTCCAGGTGCCTGGGGTGGGGGGACATTGCTGTACAAGGTCATTTCTTTTGTTGGGGGGAGAGGTCTCCTCTGGCTTCCAGAGGGAGATGGGGTAGAGGTGTCAGCTGGGTACCTGGGCAGGGCAACAGAGAAGCTGAGTTCTGGGTCTGGGGCAGCTGCCATTGGGGAAGTCCTGGGCTGAGCGAGGGCTAGGCAAGGACCCAGGCAAGGGACCCCTGGATTTTGTGCCCCAACTGACCATTCCCAGAAGCCCAGCTCACGCCGGGGTGGGGCTGGGGAGGAGGCCCAGCCACCGGGTGGGTGCGGGTAGCAAGGGGAGAACAGTCTGTGGTTGTCCAGTGGCCCCTGCCTGCTCCGGCCGCCCTGTCCTGCCCCCTCCGGGCATGAGTCAGACCGAAAGCAGAAGCTGCCAGACATTGCGCAGGGTGAAGCGAGGCAGAACCAGCAGTGCTATTTTGGAACCTGGTTAATTCCCCCTTCTGTCCCCCAGCGCTCATCACTCAGGGCTCCCCCCACCTCCTCGTCACCAGCTCTTTGCCTTCCTCGAGGGGACTGTGGGGTGAGACTTGACGTCCCCTGGCACATATGTGGGGGAGCGGGGTGTTGCTTAAAGCTCCTCTGCTTGCTGGACCCCTCCTCCCTGGCCAAGATGTGCTGGCTTCTCTGGAACCGGCCTTCTGGGGTGTTGGGAGGACAGGGTGCCCCCTCCTGGTGGGAGCTTGCAGACCGGGTAAAGGATGGTCGGTGGCTTTTAGCACTGCCCCTCCTCCGCTGCTCTCAGGACAGCTGTCGGCCGCCTCTCCCATGGCTGTGAGCTGACAAGGGCTTCAGGTGGGAGCCTCTCCTGGCAGTGACTCTTACAGGTTTGGGAGGGATTTCCAGACCCAGAGGGGAGATATTTTGGGGCCAAGGGCCTTTCCAGAACCCGTGACATCACGCACCCTGCAGCAGCCCCCACTGACCCCCTAGTCAATGGTTCTTTCTTGGGCATCTAGGCCTGCTTGAGGCCCCACATTTTAGGATTTCTTTGGAGCCTGTGTGAGCCTGGGGGCCCCTGGCCATCCAGCCCGCGGAGGTGAAAGAGGTCAGTGGGTGTGTGTTTCTGAGCTGAAGATGAGGGTGTATAGGTGAGAGCGTTACCCACCCGTGGGCCGGGGGGATGGGGGTCCCTGCCGCTCCTGAAGCTGTGTGGTCAGGGAGAGGGTGGGCTTTGCTATTGCTCGCGTGATTGTGTGCGTGGGAGATGGGTGCGGCCTCCATCCGCAGTGTGTTGCCGCCTCTCAGGGGGGGCCCTGAGGTCAGCGCTCCATCCGGCTATTTACCCCCCAGCAACCTGGGGTGGTGGGTTTCATGCACTGGGGCGGGGGACTGTCAGCAGGCACGTTGCAGGTGACCAATTAGAATGTGGGTCCCTCTTAAGCTCAGGTGAGCAGGACTTGGGTTTCTCGTCGCTCAGCTGGGTTTGGGGCTTAGGTGGGGCGGGGAGGGGCAGAGCAGTGTTGGGGGAAGAGTGGTCTCCCAGGCCCGCTGCAGGGGCCCCAGCGTCTCCCACGCCTCACGCACAGTGCGCAGGCACAGCCTGTCCTCGAGGTTGTCTGCTCTCTGCTGGAGCCGGTCTCTGGGCAGCCGAGTCCTGGGGTGGTGTGTGTGTGTGTGTGTATAGGAGATGCTGTGAGCGTGTGTGAGTAGGTGTGTCTCACACGGCCTGTCTGGGTTGCTTTCCCACTGGGAACCATATCAGCTTCCAGTCAGTTCCCGCAGACTGTTTCCCCTCCCCGAGCCAGAGCCCCAGCACCGAGTAAGCGCGAGTCCAGAGCCGGCCTGGAGCCCTGCATTCCCGCCTCCACCTTGGCTCCTGGGCCTGCCTGAGAGTTTGGGTTGTTTGCTCAGGTTCACTGTGGGGCTCAGAAGGCCTGTGCCTGTCCCTTAAAGGATCTCTCTCCACCGCCCAGCTCTCCCCTCCCACCTGTCACACTTGGGACCAGCAGGTGATCAAGCCCCCAGGAAGCGGCAAATAAAGTGACTTTAATGGGCCCACAGATCTCCTAGGAGTCCATGTTAAAGTGCAGATTCTGACTCAGTAGGTCTCGGCTGGGGCCTGAGAGTCTGCATTTCTAACCAGCTCTTGGGGATGTGATGCCTGTGGATCTTGCTTTGAGTGGTGAAGCCTTAAACGGCCCTCTTCCATCCAAACTCCAGCCAGATGGGCTCTGCTCATCCGGCCAGGGAACTAACCCTCAGGGGCCACCCCCTCGGTGCCGGGCTCCTCACGCACTTCGGCTCCTTTGATCCCCTCACCTATTCTGAAGGAGGTGGCATTACTGCCATCCTGTTTTACAGATGGGGAAACTGAGGCTCTGAGAGGTTGAGTACCTGTCCCAGGTCACACAGCTGGAAAGTGGCAAAACCAGACTTGAACTCTGGTCTGTCAGGCCAGAGCATATGAGCATTCCACTAAACCCAGCCATCTTCCAGGGAGCGGACTCAGAAGGCTGAGATGCAGCCAAGGGGGGTGGGTGAGGGGTGGGACCACAGCTGCAGGGAACAGCATCCAACCCCACCTGCCTAGCCCAGGGTCCCTCTGCTGATGGGCTTACGACTCCCTACCTGCCTCCTCAGGCCCTTTCCAGACTGACTCCCCGCCTGGGCACCCAGCCTGCTGCCGTGCCCCTGTGCACTCACCTGTGTCTGCGGAGGTTGGGTGTGCAGATCCGCAGACCAGACCTCCCAGCTCCACTGCCTACCAGCGTGCAACCTTGGGCAAGTTGTCAGCCTCTCTGCCTCAGTTGTCCCCCCTGTGAAATGGGGGATATATTACTACTTCCCCAGCAGTATGTGTTTGGAGGATTACATAAGTAACATGTATCAACTCAGAACTGTGCCTGGTGCATAGGAATCGCTCAGTGCCAGTAGTAACAAACGCCTGCTGGTTTGTTCCCGGAGACCATAGGCCACCTTCTGCGAATGTAATGCAGTTGTCAGGGCTCATAGGTGTTTTCCTTCCTTCTTTTTCCCCTGCAGTCTTCCAAAGCCTTCTTTTATTAGGCAAAGGCTGGATACTTCAGTTTTAAAGAGGTTGTTTTTGAAGTCCTCAGAGGCAGATTAAATTCTTAAAAAGGAAGCCAAGCAGTAGGAGTTCATTGCAGTGGACGAGCGGAGATTGGAGAGGCTGTAGCAGCCAGGAGGAAGCAGAGGAAGCCCCCAAGGGTGGGGGTTAGGAGCCAGGCGCCTGGCCTGGGGCAGGGAGACCTGGGTTTGGAGCTGGGCTTCAGGTCGGGAGCCAGAAGCCTCTCCGTGTGCCAGCTGCCCGCTCCTCGCTGCCCCTGGGCTGCATCCTCCTCTTCTGACGAGATGGACGATCGAAGGCTGGGTCTCCAATGCTGCCACAGCTCTGGAGAGGGAGTTCCTGAGTGTTGGAAAGCAGCACCCGGCTCTCCCTGTCACAGGCCTGTAGGCTGGCTCCCCGGGCATCCGGCCCCAGACCGATCCATGCTGCCCGAACCCTGCACCTGCCTGGACAGGAAGGTGCAGGAAGGGGGCCACCACGGCCCTTCCAGCTTCCTCACATGATCAACCAGGGGTCCAACTAGGAGAGGGGACAGGACGTGTCTGAGGTCACACAGCTGGGTGGTGGGACAGCCAAACGCGTTTTTTTGATCCCACTCTGCGCTTTCAGAACAGACTCATTCCAGAGGGTCCAAACTCCCGGGCCCCAAATCCATGGTGGCACACAGTGACCAATCAGGCGGAGTCTTAAGATTCATCTTCGCTGGTGGGGGTATCGGTGACCTTATGGGCTGACCTAGCATCCACCAAAACTTAGCTGATCTTCCCTCAGCAGGGGGACGGGATCAGGTGGGCTGGGGTGGGTGGGGGAGGTCACATGGGGCTTGAAGCCCTTGGATACCCGTCTGGAAATCCTTCTCTTGCTCTTCAGGCCCCTTTCCTGTCTGGGGTGCCACCTGTGGGCTGTACTCCCCGCCCTGCCCCTCCCTCTGCACATACACCTCTGCTGCCATCCAGTGCCAGATCTCTGGTCCATGTAATCGCATTTCTGTCCAGCCAGTTTGATATAATTTCCCCCTGAGGCCCTCGTGTGGCCACATTAACCGCCTCAGTGAGATCCAGATATATGGTCTCCTGAGCCCTGGGCGTGGATTGCCTTGGCTGTTCAGCAAGAAGAGAGCCTGCAGGTGGGCGGGGCCTGGCCTGTGTTCTGGGGCATCCAGGAGGGCTGAGGGGTGTGCAGGCCTCTCTGGGACCCTCTGGAGGGTTCACTGAGGGCAACACGGGGTGAGGGGGTGAGGCAGGGCTGGGAGCTTACGGGAACATTAATCCATCTCTCTACAGGGATCTTCCCTGTGGGCCCCTGGTGACCTCATGGGACTGGAGCTGGTGGTGGTCGCACACCTGAGGGAGACCTGGGCTGGCCAGGAACACTTCACTGTGCTCTTGCAGTGTGGCCTTGCACAGGGCCCTTAACCTTTCTGAGTCTTGGTTTTCTCATCTGCAGGAGTTCTGTTTGTCCCATGAAGTGTTTGTGGGGGACGGGTGAGATCTGATATAGGTCATGTGCTGAGTGCCGTGCCTGGTCCATCGTGGGGACTTGGAGTGTCTGCCGAATGAGTGAACAGGTGGTAATTGAGCACGTGATGGGTGGTTGGATGAGCAGCCTCCCAGGGCCCTGAGCCTTGTTCTGGGAAGTCTGCCGGCTAGGATCGGGTGGAGGTTCTGAAGAAGAAAGCTGATTTCTCTGGGAGCTTCCTTGTAGCTGGGGAGACTGGAGGTGACCAGGAAACAACTGGTGAACAAAGTAGTGTGGCCACAGGCAGGCTGTTCAAGGGGATGGGGTGTCCAGGATTGGGGGTGCAGGGGAGAAGGGGAAGAAGGGGGTTTCAGCCCCCTTGCCCTACTCTAACCCAGGAGAGAGCTGGCTGCCCACTGAGCGGCAGGGTGAGGGATTCTGCAACGTGTGTATCTGTGTGTGAGAGACAGAAACAGACAGACAGCAGAGGGTCTGCATGTGTGGCTGGCCTGAGTCGATGCGTATCACAGGGTGGGCATCTCCCAGGACCTTTCTGGTTTCTCCCTTCATGCTTCCCTCAACCACATGTCCCCCTGGCCCCCCATCCTTCAAAGCCCAGTGGCAGTCCTCCTGGGACAGGCCTCATGCCAGGATCCAGCTGATCCCTGTGGGACCAGACAGGCTCCTCTCTGGTCTGGGATTGCCTTTGAAGCTGCCCCCCTTGCCGCACAATTGCCTTGCCTTGTCCCGGGCCAGCCAGGAGGTGCCAGCTCCCACCCTTTCCTGTGGGATGTGAGCTGGGTCCTTGGGCTGATGGGCCTGAGCTCTGGGCCTTGGAGGCCACTCAGCAGGCCGGGAGCTCCTGTGGCTGCCCTTCGTCTCCCCTCTCCTTCCTCTCCCTCCTCCCCACCTCCTGCCTGTGTTCAGGCTTGTCTAAAACAAGCCCCTGCCTGTACTCCCCCTGCCCCTGGCCTTCTGCAGCGTCCTGTGGTGCACACTTACCGGGGCAAGTGTGAATCCCAGTTGCTTTTTTTCAATGTTGGAAGCATTCGGAGAGCCCACTGTTGCCTTTCATGACCCCTAAGGAACCACGGGTCAGCTAAGATAATAACGACCCACATGACTAAGTGTCTCCAGTGCTGAGTCCTGTGCTAAGTGCTCTGCCTGCTCCTGATCTCTTTAGAACCTAGAGAGGTGGGTTTCACTGTTCCCCACCTGCCTCTCCCATAGCACCGCAGTGAATTATGTATAATATACAAGCTTTGGAAAAGAAAATCTTTTAAAACCCAAGGCTTTTCGAGAGGAAACAAAGAGGGTGCCTGGTATTGGGAAAAGCTGGCCAAGGCCTTTCTGCTTCTGGCCAGTTTGTAAGGAGAGACAGAAGCTGGTGATCAATAGGTAGTGCTGTCCCCCCACCTGGGGCCTTGCTATGGGGTGTGTGTGCATGTGCGTGTGTCAATGGATGGGGGAATGGATGGGACCCTTTTCTCAAAAGAAACTTAAGAATAGAAAGAGGAGACTCTTCCAGGGATGCCCCCGGTGGGCATGGATGAAGCGAGAGTAACCAGTGACCAAATGGTGATATCGCCCTTCTGCCCATGATTTCACCCTTGCAGAGGTGAAATCACCCAGCACCCCAACTTAGATCACAGCAGCTCTCTGGGAGAGGTTCCCCAGCTGGTAAGTCCCACTTGAGTGATGGAAAGGCTGAGGCTAGGCTCAGACACTGAGTCAGGCCCAAGTCTGGGATTCATCCCCAAGCATTCTGATGCCAAGTTCCCATAGCATCTTGTGGGAGGGCATGCTAGCTCCTGGGGATCTTATGACACCTCCCTACCCTTAGCTCTCTTTGGGTTTGGCCCAGCTGATGCCCGCCAGGCCCTGCAGGGACCCGTGACTTCCTTGGTAATTTGGAACGGCCCTGTCCTAAGGCGAGGGGGTTGTGTGGACATTCTTGTTCCGTTTCCTAGCTCATCAGGCCTTCCTTTGCCACGTCCTCGGCCAGAGGGGGCTCAGAGCAGATAAAACAAACCCCAGACCTGGAATCTTCCCCTCTCTTCCCTTCCCAAGGCTGAAAGGTTACCCAGGAGGTCTCGGGGTCCTTCGCCCTGCTTCCGGGAGCCTCGGCACCTGTTCAGGACGCCTTCCTTTAGTGGTTGGTTTGATTTCCCCTCCGCCACGACTGGGCAGCTCCCACACAACTGGTAGTTTGTAACAGACCGGGTCAGAAGAAAATTTCTTCCTACCACAGAGGTGCAGAATGTGATAAATGGCTTAACCAAGCATCCCGGCCTCTGAGCTTCCACACTTTGTTGTTTCAGCCGCCAGACATATGTTTTTTTCTGGGAATACAGGAAATTATCTCTGCCCTTTGAGGGAGGGCAGAATTTTTTCTGCTTGTGTTTGGGGATTCCAAACCATTCCCTCGTCCTGGGCACCCTCTGGCCCCCTGAGCTGGAATGAAAGAGATCAGCTGCTGAAACACTTTGATTGGGGCGGTGGGAGGAGAGGCGCATCTTCAGTGGAAATCCCTAAAATAAAATGTGGCTACCTTGTCCCAAGTGCAGGATCAAGGCCAAACTCTTAAGTCCCAGGACTAGGGTGGTGGAGCCAGACTGCCAGCGCCCAGCCTCGCCACTTATTACCTCTGTGACCTTTGGCAAGTGACAACCTCTTTGTGCCTGTTTCCTCATCTGTGTGTGTGAGGGGGACAGTACTGGTACTCATGTCATGAAGTGATTGTGGTAATTAAATACGGTGCTTTGAACCATACCTGGCGCATAGTAAGTACTCCATAAGCATTAGTATAAAATATTTTTCCTCATTAGAAAGATATACAGGGACTTCCCTGGTGGTCCAGTGGTCAAGAATCTGCCTTCCAATGCAGGGGACGTGGGTTTGATCCCTGGTCGGGGAACTAAGATCCCACATGCCTCGGGGAAACTAAGCCTGCGTGCTCTACAGCCCGCATGCCACAGCTAGAGGGAAGCCCACACGCCGCAGCTAAGACCCGACGCAGCCAAATAAATTAATTAATTAATTAAAAAAAGGAAAGATATACATGTTCATTATAGAAAAAGAACAACATTCCAAAGGTAAAAAGAAAAAAAAAATCACTCATGATTACATCATCCAAAGAATTCAGTAATATTTTAGTATATTTCCTCCCAAGAGGTTTTTCTACACATATTTGTACATGATGATCAGATTTTATATACAATTTTGCATCCTACTTTTTGTCACTTGACATATCCCTGTGTTACTTACTGCAAATACAACATTTGATGAGGAGGAACACAACATAATTTTTTTTTTTTTTTGACTGCGTGGCTTGCAGGATCTTAGTTCCCCAACCAGGAATTGAACCTGGGCCCTCAGCAGTGGAAGCGCAGAGTCCTAACCACTGGACCGTCAGGGAATTCCTGAACACAACATAATTTAATTATTGCTGGACATTGAGATTATTTTTTATTTTTCACTATATAGTGTGATGGGCATCTTCATGCATAAAAGCCTTTTCTGCATTTGAGATTTCTTCCTCAGGCTAGTGGATATTTTTTAAGGCTTTGATACATATTGCCAAACTGCTCTTCCAAAGAGGATGTACCAAGCTACATTCAGGCAGTTGCATTGAAGCTGCCTGGTACCAAAGGCATTTTAAAGTCATAGCCACACTTGGGTCGGGGAGGGGAGAGGGTAATTTGTTCAACTTTTCTTTTACATTCTTTAAGGTCTGCCCTCATTCTTACGTAAAATTTTAATGAAAGTATGACACACCTACAGAAAAGTGTACAAACTATTGAGTGAGCATCTGGATGCATTTTCATAAACTGGACACTCCCGTGTCACCAACACCCGCATCAAATTACAGAACATTCCTAGTCCCCACACCCACCCCAGGCTGTCCTGTGCCACCTCCCTGTCACTCCCCCCGCAAGAGTGACCAGGATCCTAACTTCTAACACGCAAGATTCATTTCCCCCGTTTTTGAACTGTTTGTACATCGATCGTGCTGTGTGCGTGTTTGCCTTCTTTTGTTTGCTATGATGTCTGCAAGAGTCATCTGAGTTGTGTGTAGCAATAGTTGGTTCACTTCCATCACTGAGCAGCATTCCAGGGCATGGAGGTACCACAACTTCTTTATCCATCTTCCTGTTGATGGACGTTTGGGTGGTGTCCAGTTTTGGCCACTGTCTGTAGCGCTGCTGTAAACTTTCTAGTCCGTGTCCTCTGGTGCCCACATGGATGCTTTTCTGCTGGGCAGATACTTAGGAAGGGGGTTGCTGGCTCATGGCATCTATGTATTTTCTGCTTCCTGCTCATATTTTTAAAGGATCTTCTGGAAGGCAGAAAAATCCCCAGGGCAGTTCAGGCCCCACAAGCAATTGAAGGGAGGTGCCTCGGCTCAGGGCTTTTTGGGGGGCCCTCCAAAAAGGGATCATGTCCCCTCCGAAGGCTTGTGTCAGGGCTGTAGTGGAAACTGAGTTAGGCCTGGGTCCTGGCCCTCCAGCTCCAGCTGGCATGTGGCTTCCGTCCGACCCTGGCCTGTGCCTCCAGAGGCCACTCAGTGTCCTCACCGGGGGTCCTCAGCTGGCCTAACAACCATTGCGCTGAGCAGGGCAGGGCTCGGGCCAGACTCCAGGTGGAGCTGGGGGGACCCAACTTCGGACATGATTGGAAGCAGGTTGGGCCCCTCACAAACCCCTAGAAGCTGCCCTACTTCCTTTTCCCTTGTTTTAAAAGAATCACACAAGTAACGCATCTTCACATCCTAGGAGTTAAGTGCTTCGAAAGTGGAATGAGAAACTATAAAAACACCTCTTTGCCCCTCCCCAGAGGTAACACAGTGAACAGTTTGGGTGTTGGGGGTGCCCAGATGAGTGGATAAAACGTGGGGGCTGTGAACCAGGCTGCCTGGTTCAAATTGCCCTCCTGCTACTTATCGGCTGTGTAACTTAGGGCCAGTGACTTCACCACTCTGTGCCTCAGTTTCTCCCTGAAAATTGAGGGCAATAATAGTCACTGCCTGGGGTTGTTGTGAAGAACAGATGAGTTAATAGTTGAAAAGCACCTAGCCCAGCCCTGACCCATGGCAAGGATTCAAAGAGCATCTTGATTCTTCTAGTCTTTTCTACACATTTACTCATTTCCTGCCTAAGTGGGCTCCGGCTGTACATTTTATTCTGCAGTTTGATTTGTCCACTCAGTGCTGTATCTCTGAGATCTTCTTTCCTATATCTGAGACCTTTCTGTTCTGGGACCCTCTTTCTCCTTTCGTCTCCTCATGGAGTCCACTGATTTCTCCCTGTCTTTCCCCTCCCTCTGTCCACATCTTCCCTTGGAAAAGGTTCTGACCAGCCTGTTCATACTAAGGCATAAATGACTGACGAGGGAGGCTGGTGTGAAACCAGCTCAGGCCCCTGACCAGAGGAGGGCACAGCTTCGGAGGGGAGTCAGGACCCACCCGTTATCAAACGCCTAAGGGCTGTTAGGTGCGTTCTGCACACTCGCTGTGTCTCCTTGAATCCTCACAACGACCCCAAGAGGCAGATGCCATTATTGGCTCCATTTTACTGGGGAGGAAACCAAGGCACAGAGAAGTTAAGTGGCTTTCCCAAAGTCACCCAGCCAGTATGGGCAGAGCAGGCACTTTGGCCGCCTCTGTTGGACTGTGAAGTCCATTTTGGTCACAACTAAACTAGAACCCCGACACGGCTTAGGGAAGGTAGAGGCAGGTGCGAGGTTCTGGGGGAACCGCAGCAGAGGCGGCCCGTGGATTCTGAGGGTGCAGATGGGGGCAGCTCTCATTGCCTCGGCTGCAACTTAAGGCCCTGCTATGTTTTCCATGCTACTGGGCAGGGGCGGGAATTCTCTGGAGCATCAGACCCCCTGGTCCCTTCAGGAGGAGGGGACAGGGGAGAAGGTTCTTGGGGAAACACCCTAGCCCCAGGGTCTGCATCGTAGTGGGCACTCGAGTTCCCGGTGTTACCGAGTACATGCACGGTGGACCCTTTCCAGGCCTGGTGGGTCTGACGTTAGATGATGGGGAGGGTCTGGGGCATTTTAGATCTCCCGTGTTCCTCCTCTCAGCCCTTCCTGACCAGACTGGGCACTGGGGGAGGCTGCGAGTGGCCCTTAGGCTTTGAGTGAGCAGGTGTGCTTGGGGGTTGGGGGGGTGTTAGCACCCCCAGGGTCTCTCTTGGACCCCCCCATCCACCCTCGGATCCCCTCAACCCTCAACTCCCGCCCTTAACCCCACACCCATCCCACCTGGCTACGCTTAGAGCAACCCAGGCTGGGAGCCAGGGCAGGGGGCTGGGACTCTGCGGGTAGCAGCAGCTCTGCAAGGGGGGTGAAAACTTTGACAACAGGGTTGGGGGTGGAGAGTCACCTTCTGTCAGAGGACCGGGGACAGGCTAAGGCTTCTGACACTCTTTGATACACAGACAGCTGAGGTTCATAATTCAATATCCTCCCCCAGCAGGCTCTCACAGACCCCGGCGGGGTGGTGGGACAGGGATTCCTGCGTCCATTTTACAAATGAGCAAACTGAGGCTGGTGCAGGCAGTGAGAGGCTGGGCGGGCAGAGCCCATGTTCTCGCCCAGCCCAGGATGGGCGCCCAGCCCTTTGTGAGAGAAACAAGGGGCTCGTTCTCCCTCAGTCCTCCCCGTGCCGGCTGGCACTGCCAGGCTCGATGTCTGCACCCTCACCCCACCCCCGCCCCCATGGGCCAACTGAAGTTAGATTGTTCCTGAGGGGGAGGGGCTCACTGCATTTGTGAGCGGGCAGGGGGGTGCAGCTGCGAGGGGAGTGAGCTGGGCTGGGGTCAGAGCCTGTGCGGTCTGCAGGGCTGCAGTTGTGGGAGGGCGGGCAAAGACAGGCTACCCCTCTGTAGGAGCACAGGACAGAGGTGGAGGCTGCAGATGTGTCCCTGCTGCAGGACAGAGGAGGGGGGGAACTGTCCTGCAGGGAGCTGGGCAGAGAGACCCCTGGGGCTGAGGCAGCCTCGTCACAAATTCCCGGCCTATGGGGGCAGAGAAGGGAGGAAGGGAGGTAAGGTTAGGGCCACTGAGTACTCAGCCCTCGAGATGGGTAGTGCTGCTCTACTTTGTAGGGCGGGATGCAGGGTGATTAGAAGGAGTCCTGGCTTGGGGGTCAGGTGGCTGGGGCGGCCCTGGATCAACCAGACATGCAACCTGGGACAAACGCCTTCCCAGCTCTACATGGAGACATGATGGTCTGAAGACCCTTCACCCTCACCCACCATGAGCCGGGGAGCCAGAATGTGGGATTGGGTCCCAGCACTGTCCCCGCTGCCCGAGACCTAACCTCCCTGTGCTTCTGTTTCTCCTTATCTGTAGAAGGAGAATAATAACCAAAGCTACCAGATGGGGCTGTTTGAGGTTAAAGTGCTTGGAACAGTGCCCAGCACACAGTAAATGCTCAGATAGATGCAAATTATTATTATTTCCATGATCCGGTGATTTTCACTGAATATATGCCAGTACCTTCCGCTAATGCTGACTTAGTCTGATGTCTGGCATTAGGCAGAACGTGTCAGCCTGTGCTGCTTTCCTTTGCCACCCCCAGAGGTCTGGTCTCATCCTTAGGACCTTGGGGCACAGCTCTGGCCTCTGGTCTACGCTGTAGCTGACCCTCCAATCTTGTGCTGATCCATCACTCACCCACTCAGCCTACCAAGTGCTGCACACTGTTGAAGACACAATATTTTCATTTAACGCTCTCACCAATCTTCTGAAACTCTTTACAGGTAAGGGAACTGAGGCTCAGAGAAGTTAAGTGACTTGCCCAAGGTCACACAGCAAAGAAGTGGCAGAACTGAGATTCAAGCCCTGTTTGTAGCACTTGCTCAACTACGAAGTTGTATTGCCTCTTGCAGTATCGCTGAGAGGGGACCCTCCAGCCCCTGTCAGGACCTTATGGCATCTGGGCACCCCCAGGGCCCCTGCACCTCTCAGAGAGTCTCAGCCCATCCCAGCTGGGAAGGACCTTAGAAATCACCCAGTCCAAGGTTTTCATCTTGTGGATGGGGAGATGGAGGCTCAGAGAGGGGGAAGGATATGCCCAGGGTCACTCAGTGAGCTAGGGACAGAGTGCAACCAGCTGCAAGACTCATTCTGTCCTGTCCTGCCCCCTTCCCAAATAGGCCTTAGTCCCCTGTCCTCCTGAGACCCTTCAAAGATCAGGGCTGATGTGCTGGGTGGTGGAAAGCTCTCCCTGGGCCCTGGGAGGACCAGGTGCCCTGCAGTGGCCCTCCCTGCGCAGGGTTACAATGGCCTGAGGACTTGCCTTTCTCATTTACTGAACTGTAGATGCCAGGAGCTCAGGGACTGAAGCTGGCTCGCTGCTGTATGGCCAATGCTGGTTCATAAATAGTAACCATTCCTGCACATGTTCATAGAGGCCTGAGGCACAGCAGTGAACAAGACAGACAAAATGCCTGCCCTCAGGGGAGTTTGCATTCCTGTTGAGAAAGAGATAGAGAATGAATTGAAATAAGTAAGCAAAAATGTGTAATATTTAAGATGGTGATAAGTGACATGGAGAAACAAAACAGGGAAGGAGCATAAAGTCGTGGGGGGGAGGAGCTGGTGGGGGGTTTGCAGTTTTAAATAGGGTAGTCATGGAAGGTCTCTGTAAGGAGGTGACCCACTTGAGTGGTGGAGGTGAAGGAATGAGCCATGGTGGTGTCTGGGGGATGGGCACCTCAGGCGGAGGGAAGCGCAGGTGCAAAGGCCCTGAGGTAGGAAACGTGCCTGGTATGTCTGAGGGATTGGGTGTGGCTGGAGCAGATGGAACAAGGAGGAGAGTAGGAGATAATAGGGTCACAGGGACCATGAGGTGGGGACAGATCATAGAGGGCTTTTTATGCTAAGGACTTTGGCTTTTACACTGAGTGAAACAGGAGCCATGGAGAGTTCTGAGCCGAAAGAGGGACAGGATCTAACTTTGGTTTTAACAGGACCCCTCTAATTACTGAGTTGCAAGTAGAATGTCATGGGGCAAGCAGGAGGGAGTCTGACGTTAGGAGGTGACTTCAGGAAGCCAGGTAAGGCATAGCAGAGGCTGGGCTCACACTGGTGGCAGCGAGGCAGTGGCAGAGGAGGATGTATTTGAGGTCAGATCTGGAGGCTCACCAGGTGGCATGAGAGAAAGGAGTCAAGGTTGACTTCAAGTCTGGGAGGCTGACCTGGAGGGAGTCTGCATCTCTGGCCCAAGAACCAGCAGACTTGGGTTTAAGTCTCTGTCACCCACTTGCTTGGTGACCTTGGGCAAATTTCTCCCCCTCTCCTGTAAAATGTGGTTGCCCTTGTCTTGGCCCCTTCCCCAAGACCCTGTGCACTTTGTTTTGTTTTTTTGTTTGTTTGTTTGTTTTGGGCTGCATGGCGTGGCTTGCGGGATCTCCGTTCCCTGACCAGGGATGGAACCCGGGCCCCCTGCAGTGGAAGCACAGAGTCCTAGCCACTGGACCACCGGGGAAGTCCCAGGACCCCATGCACGTTGAAGGGGACCGTGCCTCACAGCACTGCTCCCTCCCGTCCGCAGGGAGCCAGCAGCCAGCATGGCGTCACGCATCGGGCTCCGCATGCAGCTCATGCGGGAGCAGGCGCAGCAGGAGGAGCAGCGGGAGCGCATGCAGCAGCAGGCCGTCATGCATTACATGCAGCAGCAGCAGCAGCAGCAGCAGCAGCTGGGCGCGCCGCCCACCCCCGCCATCAACACCCCCGTCCACTTCCAGTCTCCGCCGCCTGTGCCCGGGGAGGTGCTGAAGGTAAGGCCTGCTCCACCCTGACCCTTCGCCCCGGTCCTCGGAGCCCCCGCCCTGAGCCCTTTACCTCCTCCCCCCTCCAGGTGCAGTCCTACCTGGAGAACCCCACCTCCTACCACCTGCAGCAGTCCCGGGACCAGAAGGTGCGGGAGTACCTGTCTGAGACCTACGGGAACAAGTTTGCTGCCCACATCAGCCCTGCTCAGGGCTCCCCAAAGCCCCTGCCAGCCGCCTCCCCGGGCGTGCGGGCCGGACACGTGTTGTCGTCCTCAGCCGGCAACAGTGCTCCCAACAGCCCCATGGCCATGCTGCACATCGGCTCCAACCCTGAGCGGGAGGTGAGTGAGGAGCTGGCCGGTGCCTGCCACCAGCGGAGCTGGGGCCACGTGCTGCGCTCCTGGGACTCCTGGTCTAATGGCAGAGGCAAGATACTGCCCTCGGGGAGCCCGGGTCTGAGGGGAGGCACGGCCCCGCCCTCGGGGAGCCCCGGTCTGAGGGGAGACACGGCCCCGCCCTCAAGGAGACCCCGTCTGAGGGGAGACGCGGCCCCGCCCTCAGGGAGCCCCAATCTCCCAGGAGAAACATCCCTACTTTGGAAACCTCTGCTAGGGGGACACAGGAGACTCCTACAGGAATGCCCAGCACACCTGCAAAGCCATGTCCTGACAGAGGGTATATAAAGCCATCTCCCTGCGCAGCTTGGCTCCTTGGGCAGAGCCCTGGCCTGGGCCTTGGGGCCTGGGGGCCCTGGACAGCTCATCCCCTCTCTGGGTCTGTTTCCGTCCCCCCAGATGAGCAGATGGGGTGAGGTGGGAGCCAAGGTCCCTTCAGGTCAGTGGCTGTCCCAGTGCCCCTTTTCCCCTGCCTTTCTCCGAGTAGGCACCCCCCAATGTGGACTATTTTTTCCCTTTCAGTTTGATGTCATCGACAACATTATGTGTCTGGACGATGTCCTGGGCTTCATCAATCCAGAAACTCAGATTCCCAACACGGTATTGCTGGCCGGGGCGGGGCGGGTGTGTCAGAGGGAGGGGCAGCGGCCCTGCAGCGGCTGTGAGCCTGGAGAGAACTAGAATATCTCCTACAGAGATGAGAGTCACCTCCATCAAATCATGTGACGAGGGCCCAGGGTCCGGCAGAACTGTGAATCCAGAGGGTGCACCTCAGCCTGCGCGCATGGTGGGGCTTGTGGGGGGAGAGGGGCTGGGGAGGGCTTCCTGGGTCATGGGTGGGGCAGGAGGCACTGGTACTGAGGGAGCAGTGTGGCCCCAGGAAGGCCTGGAGCTGATGAGTTTCTCTGAGATGTGGGGCCCCCTCTTCTACCAAGCCCAGGACCCAGAAAGCACAGGCCTGTGTCCCTCACTCCGAGGGGCAGGTGATTTCAGGTTGGTTCGGTTCCCTCCCTCCGGCAGCCTCCTGGCAGCGTTAATGCTCTCTGGGCTTCCTGGGCAGAGGTAACAGGGCAGGTGGGAAGGGGTCAGGCTTGGAATCCAGAGGCCTCGATTCTGGCTTTGGCTGTGACTCTGGGAAGTCCCTTAACTGTTCTGAGCCCCTGGGGATGATGCCTTCTATCCACGGGCTGGTGGGAAAATTAGATAAGGCAAGAAATTGGGGGCTAGCTCTGCACAAGGGGGGACAGGTACTTACACTGAGCAGGTGGAATTGCAGGTGTTCCCTTCCCTTTTTTTTGGAGATCCCTGAACCTTAGCTGCTCACGCCTGCCCCTTGGGCCCCAGCCCATGCTGCTGAGGGAAGTCAAGGCGTCAGTCCTCAATCCCCGCTGCCTGGTGACAGTGCCCAGGGGCTCATCAGGAGTTGGCCGGGGCCAGTGGGTCGGAAGCCTGCTGCCAGCAGGGGCATCGGGGACTGGGAGGGCAGAGAGGAGGGCACAGCGTCTGGCCCCTTTAGTGGGGGCCAGGGTACCCTGCAGGGTTCTGGGCCTGTGATTTGCTCTGTGTGAATGTGTGGCAGGAACTGGGAAGATCTTTCCAGAGCTCAAACCTGTCCCTGTGGGGCCCGTTTAAACCCCCAATGGCCGCTCATCACCAAGTCCCAGGGGCTCTGCAAGTGGAACCTGCCCTCCAGCGTCCGGCAGGATCTCCCCCCACTCCCCCGCCACCACTGCGCTCCTTCAGCTTGAGGTGCTTGTGACCTCATGCTCTGTCCTGGCCGCTTCACCGCTCAGCCGTCCCCCTGCCCATAGTGCCCTTCCTCACCACGCCCTCTGAAAACCTTCCAGAAACTCCAGAATAGATTAGGTGCCCCTCCCCTTGGCTTCCAAAGGCCCTGGGGGAAATCCTCTCACCCACTATCTCCTTTCTCTCCAGCTGCTTCCCAGCGCTGGCTGGTTGCTCCTTGAGGGCAGGGGCTGCCTCTTATTCAGATCTGGACTCTGCCCTGGGTGACCCCAGCGCAGCCTCCCCCAGTGTCCCGGGGAATCCTGGGACGATGGGCCCTGGGGAGAGCCCCCCGAAGACAGGGGGCTGCTCATCGGGTACCCTTCCCCACCTCACCCTGCAGCTGCCCCTGTCCAGCAGTCACCTAAATGTGTACAGTGGAGACCCCCAGGTCACCACCTCCCTGGTGGGCGTCACCAGCAGCTCCTGCCCAGCCGACCTGACCCAGAAGCGAGAGCTTACAGGTACCAGCCCACTGCTTCCCTGCGCCCCAGCTCCCGAGTCCTGCCACTTCCCTTCCCCTCCCAGCTCCTCTCTCCTCTCCTGTTCTCCAGATGCTGAGAGCCGGGCCCTGGCCAAGGAGCGACAGAAGAAAGACAATCACAACCTCAGTGAGTCTCCCCAGCCCCTCTTCCTCCCCTCACCTGGGCTGGCTCAAAAGCCACTCTCTGTCCTGCACAGCTTCTAGGAAGTATTCCCTACCCAAGGCCTTAAAATCCTGGCATTGGTGTGACTGGGTTCAGCACAGCCCTCTTCCCGTCAGCCCTTTCTAGGAAGGGGTGGGAGAGGAGCTCCAGGGAAGAGGTATTCATGAAATTCCCAGCACTTCAGAGGGAATGAGTTTATCAGATTGTTTTCTTTAGGGCGTGGAGTCTGGGAAGGAGTTCTGGGCAGTGGAGAGAGAGAGAGTCTTCCCCAGGCAGCTTCGCCCGCTGCAGCCTGACCCCCTTAGCTGTGTCCGACCTGCCCCCGACACCCTCACCCCCATAGAAATCCCATTTGGTTGGTCACCCATTACTTCCCAGAAGGACTAAGGCATCCCTGCTTGGGCTGGACCCTTCGTCCCAGGTGGGGTCCTCATCCCCCTAATGACCCCTCCTGGAATTTGTTACTTTTAGTTGAAAGGAGACGGAGGTTCAACATCAACGACCGAATCAAGGAGCTGGGAATGCTGATCCCCAAGGCCAACGACTTGTGAGTGGGTTTCCTGGAGGAAGGGAAGGGAGGGCAGCAGCTCACAGGTATTAACTGCTGGTTGCCAGGGGGAAGGGATGGGAAGAGAATCCCTTGGTTGCTGCCTTAAAGAGCTTATCATCTATTTGGGAAAAGAAGATTCCTCCCTCCCCCAAATAAGGAAGGCTCAAGACAGAGGAGCAGATGTCCCAGAAGTGAGGGTGGGGTCAGGGGTACTTCCTGAAGGAGGAGTCATGCTGGGAAAGTTTGGCGAGGCCACAGGACTGGTGCAGAGGTGGTCCAGGGACAGGAGTAGTGAGAGTCAAGGATGGGTGTGGGTGTGGGTGTTGGTGGCAGGAATGGGAGGCCTGGGGAAGGAGGCTGCTCCGAATTGCTTGGTTCCTGAGATTAGTGTCGTGGGTGGTGGCACCATAGTTACCTGGGAAGGCCCGTTCTGTGCAGATGGAGATCAGCTTCCTTCATAAGTAGGGGTTGGCTGGATCTGGGATTTGGGGCAAAGTTGGGAGAGGCGACATAATCTCCGAACAGGGTTTTACTTCCACCCACTAAGCTCCTGGCAAATACTTGCCCCCTCCTCTGAGCATGCACCTCTGATTCTGCCTGGCCTGCAGGGATGTGCGCTGGAACAAGGGCACCATCCTCAAGGCCTCTGTTGATTACATCCGGAGGATGCAGAAGGACCTGCAGAAGTCCCGGGAGCTGGAGAACCACTCTCGGCGCCTGGAGATGACCAACAAGCAGCTCTGGCTCCGCATCCAGGTCTGGCCCCTGAACTTGGACTTCTTGGGTAGCTCGGACTCCTGACCCCTGGCCTGAGTCCTGACCCCAGGGGCAGTGCTTATACTTCTGAAGTTGTAGACATGGGGATGATGCCCATGAGGAGGGAGGATGTATCAGTCAGGATGTTATAGTTTGGTAACAAACAATCCCCAGCAGCTTTAAGGAACAGATGTCAGCTGGAGGGCCTGTTCCATGAGACCCTCATTCTGGGACCCAAGCTGACGGACAGGCACATCTAGAGCTGGCTCTTAAAGCCATATGTCACCCTTAGGGTGACACTTGTCCCTTCTGCTCACATTTCCTCCATCAGTGCAAGCACATGCCTATACCTAACATCAAGGGGGCAAGAAAGGGCAAACCTACCCCTGTGGGAGGCAGAGAGCTGGGACTTTATGGTGGGTAATGCTAAGAATCACCACAGGGGACAAGAGAAAGAACAAAGGCTTGGGAGAGTCCATCCTACCACCTAGAGCTGCCTAGTCCTGGCTCTGTGTTGAAGGCCTCTTGTCCTCTTTGGACCTGAGGCTGGTCATCTATACAAAGGGCAGCTGGACTACAGCTTAAAATTCTTCTATTTCTTATGGTAGATAATACAATTCACATTACAATCCAGCACACATAGCCATACTCAAAGTGAAAAATCAAAGTTTCATGAAAGAACCCTCATCCTTAATAGATGCAGTGCATTCTGATAGTTTCTCGTCTAGTCTAGTCTAGGGAAGTCTATTTCAATTAAAAAAATAGAGAGCTGGTCAAGGCTCACTGTAGTGGTTTCCCAACCCACTCATGAGTTGCGACTTGTAGTTTGAAAAAACACTGGTCTAGACTCTAGAGCTGCCCTATGCTTCCTCCCAGCTGAGACATTTTGTGGTCTTGGGTGCCACAAAAGGAGGGGCAAGGGCTGCAGCGGAGGTGGGGGGCGGGCAACGGGTGCCCACGGGTGTGCACCTCCAGCCTCTGTCTGCCGCACCTGCAGGAGCTGGAGATGCAGGCTCGGGTGCACGGCCTCCCCACCACCTCGCCCTCGGGCATGAACATGGCCGAGCTGGCCCAGCAGGTGGTGAAGCAGGAGCTACCCAGCGAGGAGGGTCCGAGGGAGGCCCTGCTGCTGGGGGCCGAGGTCCCCGACCCTGAGCCACTGCCGGCTCTGCCCCCCCAGGCCCAGCTGCCCCCGCCAGCCCAGCCAGCCCAGCCACCGTCCCCATTCCACCACCTGGACTTCAGCCACAGCCTGAGCTTTGGGGGCGGGGGCAACGAAGGGCCCCCAGGCTACCCCGAACCTCTGGGGCCAGAGCATGGCTCCCCATTCCCCAACCTGTCCAAGAAGGATCTGGACCTCATGCTCCTGGACGACTCACTGCTACCACTGGCCTCCGACCCCCTCTTCTCCACCATGTCCCCCGAGGCCTCCAAAGCCAGCAGCCGCAGGAGCAGCTTCAGCATGGAGGAGGGCGACGTGCTGTGACCTGGGCCACGGGGGTGGGCCTGGGGGGTGGGAGAGCCAGGGCCACCTCCCTCCCACCCTCCAGCCTGTACTTGTGTGTGAAGTAGCCCCTGCCCTGCCTCACTCCGCCCTGTCGGCCCCCTGTTTGGGCTTAGTGCCCTTGGCAGTCCGTGGGGTCGGAAGCCCCCCACCCAGGGGCAGCCCTCTTGATGGGGCTGGGCAGGAATAGGCCTTCAGCCCGGCTCCCGGAGGTGAAATCGTGAGGGCGAGGGAGGATACAGGGTGTGCTGGAGGTAAGACGAGGTCCTACCTTCTGAGCCTGGTCCCCCCACCGATGAAGGAGGACTCGTTGGAACCAGGGGTCCAGAAGTTCCTTCTTGGAGGCAGTGACTGGTCCAGGGGGTGCCCAGGCCTGCCTTTCTGGACTCTGATGGCAACAAGCCTGTCCTCCAGCCTGGCACTCCCCCCACCCCCCTTTGGTGCTAACAGCTCTCCATCAAGTGGTGTGAGGGCGGGGGTGGCCAGAAGAGGAGGCGCTGGGTTCAAGTTAGAGTGGGGTCACTGCTGGAAGAGCAGCTCCCCTCCAGGCTCCCCACTTTGTGCCTTTAGTAAACACTGTGCTTTGTACCTGTTTGTCCTGTCTCTTTGGAGGGGGGTCTGGGGACAACAGAGATGGGAGGATTCAACCCGGTGGGCTCCTTCCTGGATTCAGAGTTCAAATGCCCCCATGGGGATCAGGGAAGGGGGATACAGACAGGAGGGACTGAGTCCATCACCTAGTTTCCCCCAACTCCCCAGCCCTGCCCCATGGGAAGCTGGAGATCTAGCCTTACTTAGGAGGCTCAGGAGCTGCCGGGGGCCTTGTCCCTCCTCGCGGCCACAAGGTGGCGCCGCAGCCCTGCCGGTCTCACACCTCCAGCTGTGGCCTGAGACCACTGACCCGGGTGATGTGGGAGACCCCGTTGCTTGTCCAAGTCTACTGCTCCTAACTGCTGCTCTTGGGCACTGTGGGTCCAGGCTACCCCTGGCCGGGGATGGGGGGCATGTTTCTCCTGTCCCCACCCCCAGTTCTTTCCCCTCCATAGGTGGGCTGCCTGATCTGTGTGGACAAAACCCTCTGCCCTCTGACTTAGTGTCTCTAGCAGGACAGACTCCCTAGGAAATGAGGGGCTGCATCCTTCTATGGGTTTGGGGAAAGAGGGACCATGTAAACCAGTTTGGGAGGAGGTGGGAGCACTCCCACCTGGGAGTTTGGGTGGATGCTGGGTGGTGCCCAGGGCGTGGGTTCTGCTCCGGCACCATCAGGCAGCCAGGCCCCCACTAACCCTTTTCTCTCTCTGGGCTAAAGCTCCCTCACTGCACAATAGTTCCTGGGGCCTCTGCTCCAAGATCCTGGGGCTTTATGACCTCACCCAGGATGGGGAAACGGGCTTGGGGCAGAGAGGGGTGAAGGGGGAGCTTTTTGAGCCCTGGGTGTCTTGGGGGGAGGGAGGAGAGGGTCTCTGGGGGTTTCCCTGGTTCTCCCTCGACTTCCCACAGTCTCTTCAGGCAAAGACCAAAGTGGCTTCCCCCTCATAGGGCCCTATGAGGCCAAAGGGGCCTAATTAAAAAAAAGAAAAATCCCAGGATGAAAATGGCTAAGTGGGCAATTTCCTCCTTGCAGAATGGGAGATTGAATCAACGTTGGAACAATTAATGTGTGCGGGAGAGAAGGAAAGGGGGCCGGGTGTGTGGGTGCTGATGACGGCTGGGCCAGGGATTAATCTCAAGGTCAGATGGAGCCGTGGATGACCTTGTGAGTTGGAGCCAGCCCAGGTGCTGGCACCTCCTTCCAGTTCCAGGTGCCACCCTGCTGCCGGGACCTGCCCACAGCCTGGGAACCTCCCTTTCAGCCCCTCCTGGGGCAGGTCCTGGACTCTGGCTGGGAGATACCTGATGGGGGAGGCATGGGGGTGTGGAAATCCCAAGGCCATCCTTCAGGCCATTGAGGACTCTCTCCTACCCCCATCTGTTCTCCCCCTTCACCCTGGGGACTGACTCAGTGGAGTGGAGAGCTGCCCTCCTGCTTCCTCAAGCAGCCCCTCAAGACCATGGTATCCCCCCTCCACCTGCCTGCAGGCTTCCTGCCCCGAGGTTCCTTCAGCCTGGCCACCACCTGCAGCTGGGGAAGCAGGGTCTGGACAGCCAGCCCATGGGGCAGCACTGGGGAGTGAGTGGGGGGGAGGTTCTGCCCACAGGAGGGTGCCACAGAGCCAGGAGCGGGCAGCTGCCGGCTCCCCTGGCAGGGGTGGGTGGG
This sequence comes from Balaenoptera physalus, assembly GCF_965194825.1. Lineage (NCBI taxonomy): Eukaryota > Metazoa > Chordata > Mammalia > Artiodactyla > Balaenopteridae > Balaenoptera > Balaenoptera physalus. Next base: position 33,905,715 of record NC_138896.1, read on the forward strand.
ACCGATGTCTCAGCTTAATTGTGCTTTTCAAGCTGTCTGCCTGCGGGCCCTGCAGGTTTGGTTCAAGCAGGCACAGAGGCTACCTCCAGAATTTCAGCAAGCCACCAGGAAGTGTTTGTGTATCTGAGACTGGTCTGCATGACCCTTAGCTTGTGGCTGGAATGGCGTCGGCCAACAGCTTCTGACTGGTGGTTATGAACATCTCTGATTAAATAAGAAGAGGATGCAGTCTTCATCCACACCCTTTACTTGGTAGACAACACCTTTCCAGACGTCGGGTCCACGACGGGGAAACTGTTTGTAAAAAGGTGGAGTGGGTGAGGGATTGGTGTGAAGGCAGAGACGGACCTGTCAAACCCCCTCGTTTCACTGAGGAAACCCCACGGCCTTGAGAACAAGCCAAAGTGTGAAAAGGTAGTGGGGTCTGGGAAGGGGTCCAAGCCAGGTTGGGGGAGGACAAGCAGCTGCAGCTCCTTTGGGTCCCCTGTGGAGCCCCAAAGCCAAGGAGATATACTGGGTGTGAGGGTCCTGCCACCCTCAGCTCCACTCCCTGTATCTGCTTGTCCTTCCCCCACCAGCTGCTGGCTTCTCACCTCTTGTACTGGGAGGAAGTTGGGATCCGAGACCCATGAAGTAAAATAGACACACTCACCGGGGTGTACACACAGGAAGGTGGCTTTCTACCCCTGACGTCTGTGGAGCATTTCCCTGCTTGTTCAGATAGAAGGCCAAGAGTGGACTCTGGGCCCTGCTGAGGACAGGCCGGGGGTGGTGCTGGCTCTTGGCTCCTTATACCCACCTCCTCAGCATTGGGAAATCTTGGACGTCCAACGGCATCTCCTCCAAGGCCTGCTCCACCATCTGTAGAACAGGGCTGTCTGGGAAGCCAGAAGTGGAGTGAAGCCTGGGGTGGGGATGGAGGGGGGGAGAAACAGGACCTCAGTACGTCCTTCCTGGAATTTCTCAAGTTTCCATCACCCACCGTTCCTTTTTTTTTTTTTTTTCCCCAACATCTTTATTGGAGTATAATTGCTTTACAATGGTGTGTTAGTTTCTGCTTTATAACAAAGTGAATCAGCTATACATATACATATATCCCCATATCTCCTCCCTCTTGCATCTCCCTCCCTCCCTCCCTATCCCACCCCTCTAGGTGGTCACAAAGCACTGAGCTGATCTCCCTGTGCTATGCAGCTGCTTCCCACTAGCTATCTATTTTACGTTTGGTAGTGTATATACGTCCATGCTACTCTCTCACTTTGTCCCAGCTTACCCTTCCCCCTCCCCGTGTCCTTAAGTCCATTCTCTACGTCTGCGTCTTTATTCCTGTCCTGCCCCTAGGTTCTTCATAACCATTTTTTTTTTTAGATTCCATATATATGTGTTAGCATATGATATTTGTTTTTCTCTTTCTGACTTACTTCACTCTGTGTGACAGACTCTAGGTCCATCCACCTCACTACGAATAACTCAATTTCGTTTCTTTTTATGGCTGAGTAATATTCCATTGTACATATGTGCCACATCTTCTTTATCCATTCATCTGTCGATGGACACTTAGGTTGCGTCCATGTCCTGGCTATTGTAAATAGAGCTGCAATGAACATTGTGGTACATGACTCTTTTTGAATTATGGTTTTCTCAGGGTATATGCCCAGTAGTGGGATTGCTGGGTCGTATGGTAGTTCTATTTTTAGTTTTTTAAGGAAACTCCATACTATTCTTCATAGTGGCTGTATCAGTTTACATTCCCAACAACAGTGCAAGAGGGTTCCCTTTTCTCCACACCCTCTCCAGCATTTATTGTTTGTAGATTTTTCACCCACCGTTCCTTTAAATCAGAGATTCTTCACTGTTTGGAGATACTGGCTTGGATAAGCGTCTCATATACACTATGAATATCACCCCCCACATAGCCTCCTAACAACGAACCCTAAGTTTAACCCTCCTGCTCCCAACCCATGCCTCCCTCCCCATCTCAGAGCCCGGGCCCCTCCCCGCCACCTGGCATGTCAGCTGGAGCAGCTAGAAAGAACTCCTTCAATTCACCTCCTGTCCCTCACCTCCTGAGACCTTCACCTCCCAGGGTCCAGCCTCCATCCCCCTCTCGGGCTCCTCCAGCCTCATCTTTTTTCTTTGCTCTCTCTTTTCTGAGGGGGTCAGTGAAATTTATACAATATTTAAGCAGCCAGAGCCGAGTCCGGGAAGATATTATTAATGTAAAAGGGACAGGCTGCAAATGCTTTTGGACCTGGTTACAATTAGAGGGTGATTTTTCTAAAGGTCAATGAATTCAGATAATATTCAGGGGGGAGAGAAATTTAATACCTTTTTAGTGAATTAATTAATTATAATATTATATCGGCTTGGGGTTCTTTTCCAGAGTGATTAAGGGAGCGATCTGTCTTCTGTGAGGCCAGGGAGCGGCGCCTGCCGCCAGCGAGGACCCTGTCTCAGGGCTCAGGATGGGGGTCCTTCCCCCTCCTCTCACTCTGGAGGTGGCCAGGGAGCTGGAGGGGCTGCGGGTAGCAGGGGAGGCAGGCGGGACCCGGTCTGGGCCAGGGCAGGTGCGGTGATTGGCAGTGCCCTTTGCCCTCAGCCTGGCCCTCCTCCTGCTGCCTGGTCGCTGAGCCACGCGCCATAGCTTGAGAAGCTGCGGTGTGGGTTATGGCCTCCTCCTTTACACTTGGAGAAACCGAGGCCCACTGGGTTCAGGGCCTTGACCTGAACCCCATTATGAGTTAAGACAGACTGGGGTGGTGGAGCTGGCTGGAATAACAAGAAGGCTCCCCCCACCTCCTGGAAAATCTCCGTTGGCCTGTGTAGTTCCCCTTTCAGAAGAAAGAGGCTCTTTAAGGGCATAGTATGTGCCCAGGCTCTGCTTGTAAAATGAAAATGTCCCAGGAGTGCTGATAAGTCAAGTTGCTGTGAGGCCTGGAGAGGAAATAGCTAAGACTTCTGACACTGGAGAACCCTGAAAGCACCCTGGGGAGTGCGCCTCTCACCCACTTGTGCATTCATCCATGTGTTCAATCATTCAGTCACTCAAACATTTGTGGCATGCCCACTCTTGTGCCATCTCGGACAGACTGAAATAGCCCTTCGCGAGGGCCCACCGACCACATCTTGAGCCCCAGGTGCTCATCTGAGCGATGGAGGGTGGGCTGGGGAGAACTCTGTGGTCCCTTTCCACCCAGACAGCAGCCCGCCTCCACCTGAGGGCAGGAAGACTGGCTGCAAGATAGTGGTTATTCATTCTCAGCAAACCTTGAGCACTCCTTAGAGCCAGCTCTGTGCTGGGTGCTGGGGATGCCCTGGTGGATAAGGGACAGTCCCTACTCTCTAGGAGCCAGTCCCCAAGCAGGTGGGGGCGAGGAGACAGGCACATGAACAGCCATGGTGATTCAGCAAGGGGTTACAGGAAGGCAGAGGCGGTATTAAACTGAATCATGAGGGACCAGGCTGACAAGGAGACGGAGGGGGCATTCCAGGCACAGGGCACGCGGTGTGCGAAGGCCGCCTGTGGATCAGAGGGCTGGGGAGATGGGCAGCAGATGAAGCTGGGGGGCCCAGGCACTGACCAGAAGACTATTCCACGAGGCACAGGTTTTGGGTCCAGGAAGGCAGGGAGCAGCAGAACCAAACGGGCCTGTGTTGAAATGTGGGCTCTGCCGTGGCTTGCCGTGTTAAGGGGGGTGGGGGAGACTTTCTCTGCCTCGGTTTCCCTTCTGTAACTGGGGACTGCCATCTCTACCTCCCAAGGTTGTTGTGGGAATTAAAGGAATAACTGAAGGGAAATGCCAGGCACAGCATCTTGCTCAAGGTGTGGCTCCAGACTTACTTCCAGTTGGCCCTCGAGGGGCGGGTGGGTCAGGGCCCTGTCCCTGGTTGTCCCTGCAATTCCGGTTTCCTCCCCAGGGGGCTCCAGCGGAGGCCCTAGCCTGGGGACCTCTCTGGGGGCAGGGCGAGACCAGCGCTTTCCTCCCCTCCTCGCCGGGCCTCTGCTCCCCGCCCCACCGCTGTCCTTCTCCTCCCTCCCCCCGCACCTTGGCCTGGTTGCCCCCCGCCCCTCCCCCATCCTCTCCTCCCTTTCCGTGTGCGGCGGGCCGGGAGGGCCTTCCCATTGTACTATCTTTGGGGCCCTAAATTAAAATTGATGACATCTTGAAATGAGCAGTGAGGGTAATTTTGCTTCTGAGCCGGGATGCTAATGAGGCCCCTTAATGGTGCGAACGCCGAGCTGACGGGTCGTGTGTCACGCGCCGCGGCGAGGGGGGTAATGGCCGCGGTAAGTGCCGGTAATTACACCCTGTCTCGCTGTATTTTGGCAGCCCTGGCGGGAGAGCGGGGCGCTCCATCACCGCCGCCGGGGGCGCCCCCACCCACCGCGGGCCTGACAGCCAGGGATACCCCCCTACGCCCCGCCAGGCCCCCCAACTCCAGCCCCTCCCAAAAGCAGGGGCCTGGGGCCCAGCCCCCCATGCACACACTGTGTACAACAGCGCACACACAGTCACACGCGTTACAATTACACCACTGTGCCCCTTGCAGCCTGAGCACACACCCGTCGTGTGCCCAGCACACCGTGCTCACCCATTATGCTCCCCACCCCCCGACACTCCATACCTTGGGAACACACAAAGATCCACGTACGCACCTTCGTGACACATACGTACGTGTGCACACAAACACGTCCTCAAATAGCGCACATATGTTCAGTGCCCACTGTGCTTCAGGTCTGTTCTCTCTCATCCTCCCAACTCTCCTGAGCTGGGAGGTTGAGTCCCACTTTATGAGGCAGACACTGAGCTTTGGGAGATGAAGCAACTTGTCCAAGATCACACAGCTGGACAGCGGCAGAGGCAGGAGCGGAGGTCAGGTCTGTCTTACTTTGCAGTCTTGGCACCCACCACGCTTCCTCTCACGTGTGCCTGCTTATACACCTCTCCGAGTACAGACATATGCACGCCTGCATATGCACGTGTATTTATCACACCTGGGTCACATACAACCTCTGTGCACCCAAATATGGCTACCAGTGTACTGTGTGGACATTCACCCAGGCACTGTTGACACACAGATGCGTGGGTGTACTTACACACACACACGGTTACACACACGTGCGTACGTGCTTGGATCACATGCTGTTCATACTCCATGCGCACACAGGGTGCTAGTCATGCAGCTGCTCCAGGCTCTGGCATCTCAATTTCTAAAGAAGGGGAAGTAAGTCCTGCTCCACTTCCCTCCCAAGTAGTTAACTATTGTTAAGGCAGAATGGCAGCTACACAAAGGCGTGTGATGTGCCCTCTTACAATCCCCCGTGCAGAATTACACACCGGGTGCACACACAGACATTGTACAGATGTGCACACACTCTGAAAGTGTGGTGTCTAAGCTCTCCGTGCATACAACATGCAGCCTTTAGACACATTTCTGCACAGACATGATCCACGTGCAATGATCACACATGCACAGCCCTGGTATAGAGCTCCAAGTGTGCATAGCAGTGAAACTGGAAACTCCACAAAGCCCATGGTACTTGTCATGTGTATATCCTACCACCCCCCACACCCCCGCCCTGCGCAAACGTTTATCAACCTGATTATAGTAGAGGGTAAAAGCATGGACTTTGGAGTTTGACTGCTGGGTCCTTGGCCTGGGTCCATCACTTTACTTGCTGTGTGACCTTGGGCAAGTTACTTAACCTCTCTGTGTCTTGTTTTCCTCCTCTGTAAAATGGGATAGGGATGTTGTAAGTGTTAAATGAGTTAACAGATTTAAAGCACTTGTGCCTGGCACATGGTAAGCTCCCAATAAATGTTGGGGCAAGGTGTGTATTGGCAACAAAGTGTGCACGTCAGGATGTGACAAGCAGTGAAGGATGGGCAGTGGAAAGCAGAAGACAGAGTGCCCACTTAAGCCTGGGGTGGTCAGGGAGGGCTTCCTGGAGGAAGAGGGCATTGGGCTGGGCCTTGAGAAGAACTGTAGGCACCATTAATTGAGCAATCTACTCTGTGCTGGGCCCTGCACTAAACACTTGGTATGAATTAATCCCTTGAATCTTCTGTGGCTCACAGGAGGTGGGTACTGTCATGTCCACATTACGGATGAGGAGAAAAAGACCCGGAGAGACTAGGTAACTTGTCCAAGGACAGGAAGGGCTGAGATGAGAGGAGAGGAGGGCCCGGGAATTCCAGGTGGGCAAGCAGCATGTGTCAGAAATAGAGCAACAGATGGGAAAACGCCCCCAGGGGGCTTTCCTTGACACACTGTAACAGTTTCCAGATAATGAGGAGGGGGTGGAGCATCTGGAGGGGGCGTTCTGACCTAACTGCTGTGTCTCTTGCAGCAACACCAGGGACCTGGTGGGGGTGGGGGTGGGGTGGCTGGCACTTCCCTAAGATGCTGGGGAATCTTCACCTCTTCCTCCCCCAACCAAGGACCAGTTAGGGAAGGGGTGAGTCGTCCTGAGCATCCTGGCCCTGGAGACCAGGCCTGACCCTCTGGAAAGGGACCAGAAGAGGACTCAGGAGGGCAAGAAGGCATGGGAGGAGGTGTCGAGGGGCAGTGAGCAAATCTCTGCCCCCAACCCTGAAGCCAGCATGGCCGCACCCAAGGGGCTGGTTCCCTTGGAATCCTCCATAAGGAATAAATGCTCACCAGGGCACCCAAAGCTTTCCCCAACAGGCCACAATATCCCCTTTGGCTTCATGTCCATTAAAGCGTCCCAGGCCTGCCAAGCTGGTCCATTCATCATCCTCTAGGAGATCAGAGATGTATTTTTCAGTGTTTGCACAAGCTCTTCCCACTTGCAGTGCCTTTTTCGATACCCAGCCAACATCAGTGCCCCATCTTCCACGAAGCTCTCGGTTCAGGCACTTTGGGTCCCCCCCCCCACCCTGTATCTCAAGTCCTTAGGCCAGTGGCAGAACACAAATAAGGGAATACACTTCATCTGGTCGGGTAGTTCTTTGGATAGTTGGCCTAAGCCCCTGTCCCCTGCCCTCTTCAGGTTCCTCTCTCTCACCAGCTCCCAATCCACTCAGTCACCTGTTGCCCCCAGAACTGCACGCCCCCAGCAGCCTTTACTCCAGACACCGGGTTGCTTTAACTCCTTTTCATAAATCCCAGTGTGCTCCAGCCACTCTCCCCACATGTACCCCTGGACCTTCTCATCCCACACGACCCTTCTTTCGTAGTGCCCTCTTGCCAACTCAGAGAAGGAGCAGTGCAGGAGGAGAAGGGGCGTGGGCTTCCGAGGCCCCCCCAGTCGTGGGTTAGCACCTCAACTGCTCCCCTTTCTGGTGGTAGGAATTTGGGGAAGCCCTCCACCCATATCCTCATGCTTTTGTTTTTTCTTCTTCTGTCAGGGGAGGGGGTGCCGATAACCCTACCGCTCCGGTTGAGGAGTCCCTGGGATGGGTGAGCCCTGCCTCCGGCCCATTGGTGTGGACAGCACCTGGCCGATGACGGGCAGGGGAGGGTGTGTACACTGTGGGATTGTAACCGAAAGTGGGGTCCGCCTGTTTGCTGCTCAAAAGGCAATAAAGAGGCAAGGTTGGTGGAAAGGAAAGTTTGCTTTATTTTGGTTGCCGGCAACCAGGGTGGAGGGGAGGGCAGATGCCTGTCCAAAGGCCGACTCCGCCCCCCGTACAACCAGTGGGCAAGAGCTTTTATAGGCTGAGGGAGGGGGTTACATGCCGAAACAGCACAGTCAGCTCTGACAGTCATCTTGAAGTTGGTCCTGCGGTGGTCTAACTAGCATCATCTTGATTGTTTTAGGTATAGTTAATCTTCAGTTCCAGGGTTGGTTTGTTCCCATTTCCTTGAGGCCAGTTCTCAGAATTGTGGCAGCTTATATCATGGCTACCGTCTGGTCATCATGTAGTTAACTTCTTCCACCTGCTGGGGGTTTCAGTATCTATAAGGCAGCTCACAGGGTATGGCTCAGAATATTATCTACAGCCCTTGAGGAGGAACTAAAGGTCCTTGACTCTGCATAATGACTACACTATTATTATTTAGTCTTGCTGGACTGTTTTCCTTTGTTTTTGCATTTGCTCGCTTCTCTGATTAAACTTATTCTTTGGCTAAAGTTCTTCCGCAGACAAAATGCAGGTGGAGGGGCTTCCCTGGTGGCGCAGTGGTTGAGAATCTGCCTGCCAATGCAGGGGACACGGGTTCGAGCCCCGGTCTGGGAGGATCCCACATGCCACGGAGCAACTGAGCCCGTGCGCCACAACTACTGAGCCTGCGCGTCTGGAGCCTGTGCTCCCCAACAAGAGAGGTCGCGATAGCGAGAGGCCCGCGCACTGCGATGAAGAGTGGCACCTGCTTGCCGCAACTAGAGAAAGCCCTCGCACAGAAACAAAGACCCAACACAGCCAAAAATAAATAAATAAATAAATAAATTAAAAAAAAAAAAAAAAAGGCAGGTGGAGGGCATGAGGGGAGGAAGGACCATAGGGTCCTGCTCCGTTTCAGTATATCATTTTTTAAAAATTATTTATTTTTGGCCACGTTGGGTCTTTGTTGCTGCACGTGGGCTTTCTCTAGTTGCTGCGAGCGGGGACTACTGTTCGTTGCGGTGCGCAGGCTTCTCATTGCGGTGGCTTCTCTTGGTGCAGAGCATGGGCTCTAGGCGCGTGGGCTTCAGTAGTTGTGGCACACGGGCTTAGTTGCTCTGCGGCATGTAGGATCTTCCCGGACCAGGGATCGAACCCATGTCCCCTGCACTGGCAGGCGGATTCTTAATTACTGCGCCACCAGGGAAGTCCCAGGATCATATCATTTATTGTCCAAATCTGGGCCCTTTAAAAGTGGAAGGGGGCCCTATGAATAATTACATCAGGGCAATAGGCAAAATGTAGGCCTGTCCTGGGAGAAGCAAGATGTGTGGTCACTAGATCTATATGCGATGTTGCTCCCCTTCCTGCCCACACCTATGGTAGGATGCGCTGGGGCATCTGTGTGCCCCCATTGGCCAGTAGGCTTGGCCACCTTGGGGCCCTCAGGAGCCAGGACAGCCTGGGCTCGGGGAGGCATATAGAGAGGGTCACAGCTGGGGGCAGAATCTCAGGAAGGGGAGGTGACATCCTAGCTATTGGGAGTGGCTTCCAAGGCTAGACAGTGGAGAGGAAAATCTGAGAGGTGGGAAGGAGGGGTGGGGGACCCCAAATCCCAAGATGCTCTCCTGGAGGTACCAACCACCTCCATTATAGAAAATAGTGACTACCGCCCTTATAAAGCACTGGCTTTGCAAGGCAGACACTCTTCTGGGCACTTTTCATGCATTCACTCACCTAATCCTCACAGCAAGCCTTGGGGGTGGGGGTGGTACTATTATTATCCTCATTTTACAAAGGAGAAAGCTGAGGCACAGAGAGGTCGAGGGTAACTCGCCCAATGCCACACAACTTAGAAAGATCTGGGATCTGAACACAGGCGGCCCATCCCTGCTCTCTGAGGCCCTGCTCCTGGCTTATAGAGAAGTTAAACTGTGTCGATGGAGGCAGATGTTCCCAGTTCTGCACATCGTGAGATCTGGGAAATTCTGCAGGAAGCAGCAGGACTAGTAGAAAGTAGCTTGGCTCTGGAGTCAGACCCATGTTTGACTCTGGCTCCATTGCTTACTAGCTGTGTGAACCCTCCGGGTACACTTCTCACTCTCATGGAGCCTCAATCTCCCCGTCTGGAAAATACTGTTCTGTTGGGTGTCAGAGGCTCCAGACACTAAGCTGTGGGAGGTGATTGATTGGCCCAAGGTGGGTATTTCATGCACACTGGTCCCTGCCCTCCTGCTCTCCAAGCTGGGCCTGCCCTGGGCTCCCCTCACCCCAAGGAGGCCAAAACTCGGGGCTCCAGAGTCCACAGTTCCATCCTGATTCGGGCCAGGTGTTTGAAGGAGGAAGGCTACAGGCTTCTGAATCTGAGACGCTCAAAATGGTAGAAGTTGTTATTATTTAGATCATCACGGAAGGGCACCTGACTTCAGGCCAGGGCAGCGTGAACTCGTCCAGCTGCCCCCCTCTACCATCAGGATGGGCTCAGAGGCTGGGCTGGGGTCCGGGGGCACCGCCTACCATGGGCCCCTCAGGTGCCTTAGTTGGTACGTTCTAGAAAAGGGAAGGGGGAGAGGGGAGGCTGCTTCCTAATGAACAATTAGTGTCTGCTGAGTGGCTAATCATGTGGTTCCATGTAATTAAGAAGCTAATTAGTGCTGTGTCAATTAAGGTTTAATTAGTGTCTTCTTCGGAGAAGCCTGAAAGACCCTCATGCTGGAAGCTTCTGGAATGGCAGGTGGGGGTGGTGGGGTGGGGAGGCGGATTCTAGGAGAGACATCAGGCATTGCAGGGAAGCCCCTCTTCCTCCTGTTGTATGTTGTACCCCCTTCAGTTCTGGGATCCGTGACTTATTGACCCCTGGCCCCACCCCCACTGGCTCTGGTCATGGAGGTTTGGCGACCCCATGAGGCTCTCCCCCATCACCAGGGTTTGCTCACTCCAGCGAGTGATGAGGCCCCTGCACAGCTCCTATGACAGGGGGCCCTTAAGGCATTGCACCCCATTCTCTACACCTGCTAAAGCCGGTAACTTCAGCTGCTCTCCCCTGAGGAAAGTGAGGAAACAGGGACCCAGAGAGGTCAAGTAACTTGCTCAAGGTCACACAGCCAGTTAAGTGGCAGATCTGGGATTCAACCCCAAGACTGTTGGGTTCTTTCTTCTTGCTTTTCTCTCCTCTGCCCCTACCTGAGCACCCCACCTTCCTCTGTTTCTCAGCCAGGACCTGACCTGGTGGCTGGGTGCAGAGCCACTGTGCAGTAGAGCATGTCAGCGGGGCCCCAACTGCTTGGCTGTCCACAGGGAGGGACTTGGGATGACAGTCATCTTTGGAGCATCACATTCAGCGGGTTCTTCTCTCACCCTCAGCTCCCAGCCAGCTGTTTTCCCTGAGGCTCTCCCGTCCCCTGCTACCTCGTCCCTCTCTCTTCCAGAGGGGTGCCATCTCCTAATGCAGGGTGGCTTCATTTTCTGTCGGGGTCCAGAGCTGACCACGGCTTCGAGCAGAGACCACTTTCCTCACAGTACACAGTATCCCTCTTCCCTGTTTAACAATTTGATCAGCTTTATTGAGGTACAATTTACAAACCATAAAGTTCATTCATTTTAAATGTATAATGCAGTGGCTTTTAGTACATTTGGAGTTGTCTGGTCATTGCCATAATCTAATTTTAGAACATTTTCATCACCCCCAAAACTGAACCCTGTACCCATTAGTGGTCACCCTCTAATCCACCCTCCACCCCCAACCCCAGCCCTAGGGAACCATTAATCTGCTTTCTGTCTCTACAGATATGCCAGCTCTGGACATTTCATATAAATGGGACCAAACAAGATGGGGTCTTCTGTGACTGGCTTCTTTTATTTAGCATAATGTTTTCCCCCCTCTTGTTAATACTATTTTAAATAATACTGTGATAGACATCATGGAACTCAAGATCTTCACGCACATGTTGAATAATTTCTTCAGAGTAAATTCCTAAAAGGGAAATTGCTAGGACAGAAGTTGAGGCTTTTTGTTTAACTGACTCCCCACTCCCTCCTGCCTTCACTGTCTGATCAGAGCTGTTGGGGGTATCCCTGCCCCATGACAGGTGACAGCCGCCTTCCTCTAGTTCCTGTACTATCCCCCCTGCCCCACCTCAGGCCTCCGTTCTCTGCCCCTCATCCTTCTACTTTTGGTTCCATCGTGAACATCGACTCTGGATTCAGCTTCCAGGACTGTCTTTGCTGGATGGTTTCCCAAGGCTTATGGGAGGCAGCCCACACTCCTTGGTGGTCTTTGAAGGTTTATCACAACCCCAGCCCCCTTCCTCCCTCCCCCCTCCCTCCCCCCTTCCATCCTTCCTGCCTGCCTGCCTGCCTGCCTGCCTTCGTGGCTTCCTGCCTTCCTTCCCTCTTGCAAACTTCCAATAATTCAGCCAGACCAAGCTCCTCATCTGTGTGCTGCTTCTGTTGGCATTTCCTCTTAACTCTAAATCCCCAAACCAAACACTAACTGCTCCACGAAGCTTTCCTCGATCCCTCAATCCAGAAGTGACGTCTCCAACTTCAGAGCAACACAGAACGCAGGAGGCTGGCTGAGATCACACACCTCCTGCCAGGCTTCCTCCTTTGGATGTGGGCAGGATGGCGTTTCTGGGCTATGGCAGGGCAGCTGAGGTCAGGCAATCAGCCCCCTCCCCTGTGCTTGGATGGAGGCTATCACTCTGGGACCCAGAGTCATCCTTTCACCAATCTTTTCTAAGCCTTCTCTGGAAGCCAGGCCCTGGGCTAGATCCGGAGATGGGAAGATAATTAAGACAAACCCATGCCGGCAGGGAGCCTGTAGTTTAGTGGGAGAAGAGACAAGCCCTTCGGAAACAAGGTGGTGAGGGCATGGGACTCCTGGGAACACAGGACAAGCCCCTGGTACTACCTCCTGGGCTGGTGCTAGTGGTGGCGACAGACAGTGGCCTCTACCTCCTCAACCCCCCCCAAACCCCGGTCTCAAGAGTAGCAGGAAGGCCCAGTGGGGGAGGGGAAGCAGAGACATTTGGCTTGAGGGGGGAGGAAATGAAACAGAACAGAGATAATTGTTCCCATTTGACAACTTTCTCTAATCAGGAACCAGTTCTGGTAGATTCTCTAGTTTGCTAGGTAATTACTGGCCAGTAATTCTACCAGGATGAAATCTGGGGAAGAAATATGTTATCAGAACATTTTGGTTTTCTCTGTCCTGGGGGCTTTGCCCATAAAACAAGCTAGATGATCTGAGCTCTCTCTTCTGCCTCTAACCCCGTATCCCTCGATATCCCTGGGAGGCCTGGTCCTCCTCATGCCTCCCACTGGTCTGTGTCCCCATCCTGGTGCCTGAGCTCCAGGAGCTGGCAATCTAGTTGGAAACCATCAGGCAACACCACAGGGATGTGGGGTCATCTGTATTTTTGCCTTTGTAGCATCCAACCAGGTTTTGGTGACATAGAATTACTGTATGTCAGGGACTAGGAAGGGGACACCTTTGAAATTTGAATTTTTCTTGGCACCTTTGTTGAAAATAAATTGGTCATATATGCATGTGTCTATTTCTGGACTTTCTATTCTACTCCATTGATTTATTTGTCCATCTGTCAGTTCCATCAATTTGTCCTGATTCCTGTAGATTTATAAATCCGAGAGTGTAAGTTCTTCAAACTGCTGTTCCTTTTAAAAGTTGTTTTGGCTATTCTATGTCATTTGTATCTTTATATGAATTTTAGAATCAACTTGTCAATATCCATGTAAAAGCCTGCTGGAATTTTGATTGGGATTGCATTGAATCTATAGATCAGTTTGGGGAAGAATTGATATGTTAACAATATTGGGTTTTCTGATCCATGTACACAGTCTACCCATTTCTTCTTTTATTTCCCTCAACAATGTATTGAATATATTTTAATTTTTCAGTGAACCAGTCTTGCACATTTTTGGTCAGATTTATCACTAAGTATTTCATCATTTTCAGTGCTTCCTTCATGGCTCAGCCACCCATCCCTGGTCCAACCACACATGGTCAAGTTCAGGGCTGCCACATACTGTCTGGCTTTAAGAGGCACCATTCACAGGGGTCAGTGTGAACAGTGGCCCCTGGAGGATTTCAATGGGAAGTACTCCTCTGGGCGGTGGGGTTGGTTTCACTCAATGTACCAGCGAGATGCAGGGCAACTTTTAGTAGAAAGAACCCCTTAGAGGGGGCCTCTCTCCTTGGGAAGGTGGGTGTGTCTTAAGCATCTACTCTTCTTTTGTCTTCCCAGCAACCTTTCTCTCCTTCTTCTAAAATAATGTCCCTGCTTTGGGGAACTGCTCCTCTTCCCCTCCTTGGGGCTCTGATGAGGCTCTCAATTACCAAAGCCCCCTCCCCAACAGGAGTAAACGGATGATACAGGCCCATCAATTAGTGTAGCCAGTGCTCCTGGCAACAGTGACCCATCCAGAGGATGGACATGTGATCCCAGAGAGCCATCCTGAGTCCTCTCCTAGGATTAGAGTTCTTTTCCTCACTGGGGATCTTGGCATCTCGAGCTTCTATCCGCCTTGCTCTCTCCCCCTCCACCAACATGGAGGAGATGTGTCTGCAACAGGAGATGCTGAAGCCAACACTCAGGGGGTCACAGAGCTGAGACAGAGGGAAGGAGAGACACAGAATCCTGGTGGCATTCGGTCCCCAGCTCCCACCGATTGCTGAAGATCTTTCTTTAATTTTTTCAAATACCAGAGTGTTCCTTCCAGCTATGAGAGCCAATAAATTCCTTTTTTGTTTAAGTTGGTTTGCATAGGATTTCTGTCACCAGCATGGTAGATGCAGAGCTCTCTGGATTCCTCGCCAGGAAAGTAAGACTTTGGGGCAAACTCGTCATTCCTCTCACAGAGCAACTAATGTCACAAGACGGGAAGTAGATCAGTCACTATGTTTTCTTTTTTTTTAATTTATTTTTATTCATTTATTTTTGGCTGCGTTGGGTCTTCGTTGGTGCGCGCGGGCTTTCTCTAGTTGCAGTGAGTAGGGGCTGCTCTTTTTTTTTTTTTTTTTTACATCTTTATTGGAGTATAATTGCTTTACAATGGTGTGTTAGTTTCTGCTGTATGACAAAGTGAATCAGCTATACATATACATATATCCCCATATCTCCTCCCTCTTGCATCTCCCTCCCACCCTGCCTATCCCACCCTAGGTGGTCACAAAGCACTGAGCTGATCTCCCTGTGCTATGCAGCTGCTTCCCACTAGCTATCTATTTTACATTTGGTAGTGTATATATGCCACTCTCTCACTTTGTCCCAGCTTACCCTTCCCCCTCCCCGTGTCCTCAAGTCCATTCTCTACGTCTGCGTCTTTGTTCCTGTCCTGCCCCTAGGTTCTTCATAACCATTTTTAATTTTATTTTTTTTAGATTCCATATATATGTGTTAGCATACGGTATTTGTTTTTCTCTTTCTGACTTACTTCACTCTGTATGACAGACTCTAGATCCATACACCTCACTACAAATAACTCAGTTTCGTTTCTCTTTATGACTGAGTAATATTCCATTGTATATATATGCCACATCTTTATCCATTCATCTGTCGATGGAAGGGGCTATTCTTCGTTGCGGTGCATGGGCTTCTCATTGCGGTGGCTTCTCTTGTTGCAGAGCACGGGTTCTAGGCACGTGGGCTTCAGTAGTTGTGGCACACAGGCTCAGTAGATGTGGCTCGTGGGCTCTAGAGCGCAGGCTCAGTAGTTGTGGCGCACGGGCTTAGTTGCTCTGTGGCATGTGGGATCTTCCTGGACCAGGGCTCGAACCTGTGTCCCCTGCATTGGCAGGCGGATTCTTAACCACTGTGCCACCAGGGAAGCCCAGTCAGTATGTTTTCTTTTTTAGTTTTATCAAAAAATCATTGAGATACATATAAGTTTAAGGTGTATGGCATGATTGTTTGATTAACATATATTGTGAAATGATTATCACAATAGCTTCAGTTAACATCCATCATCTCATATAGGTACAGTAAACAGAGAAGGAAGAAACAATGGGAAAGAGTAATTGACTTCCAACACCATGGATTGATTCAACTGTCTTTGTACTTTATGTAAAAAGAATCACATAGTCTGTTCTTTTGTGTCTGGCTTCTTTCCCTTGAGTCGGGTTTGTTCATTCTCACTGCTATGCAGAATTCCATCAAGTGACTGCACCACAGTTTGTTTTTCCATTCTACCATTAATGGACAATTGGGTTTCCATTTGGGGGTCACTATGAATAGTGTTGTGGTGAACATTCTAGTCTGTGCCTTTTGGAGCATGTGTGTATCTAGACCTTTTTCATATACAACCAGAAGGGAATCGAATCGCTGGGTTGAATGGCTTATGCATGTCTATTTTGCCAGAGGAGATTCACTCCCAGCGGTTGTGTACAAGGGTTCTTGGTGCTGAAACATGAGGTAAGACAGTCTCTACCTACAGCAAAATGGGGGGAAGCTGGTGCCTGGATGGAAAAAGCTGGACTTCTTCATCCTGAGAGTGGGTGGCAGTGGGAAGGCGGGGGCAACCACACCCAGGAATGGGGATGGAGGAGGACCGGCAGCCTGTAGGGAGGGTGGCCACGGAAGGGTCTGGAAGGGCCATCTCTTGCTCTCCTCCTGAGCTAAGCAGGTAGAGGAGGCTGAGGTGACAGCTCCACATTCCAACAGCACCGGGGCTGAAACTCACCTCCTCTCTGTGGGGTTTGTCCCCACGTGCCCCTCACACTGATGTGGAAGTTGCTCAGCCCCTGTGACTGGCCTCTGGTGGCAGTCTCACCCCTGGAGAGACGGGGGGAAGGCTGTGGCAGACCCTGTGGTGGTCTCCTCAACAGCCGGCCCCCTTCTCCCTGCCCAGCAGTGGACCAGGTTGGTCTGTCTGACAGTCACTGCACACGCATTGCAGGTGATGGGGCTGCCTGTCCCCTCAGGCATTACCAATGAAGAGCTCTCTGGCCAAACTCTGCCTCCCTGCATCTCTGCCCCTTTGCCGGAGGGCTTCCTTCAGCAGCCCAACCAGGCAGCAAGCACCAGAAAACTGCCACTCCATTGGGAAGAGCCTTCAACCAGTGATGGTGGGTTTGGTGTGTAAATACCTCAGCTCCCTCAGAGGCAGGACTGAGTGCTGTCCACCCACAGTGGTAACCAGTTTGATAACACACCCTTTATTGTCTGCCTTCCCTCCCAGTCTCACTCCCCTCCTTCCCTACTGATGTTTCCTGGAATCCCCTCCTGAACAAACCTACTTGCACTTGAAGCCTTGTCTAGGGCCTGCTTCTGGGGAAGTTAACCTAAGACCACATGTGACCCAGTCTGGACAAAGATGTAAGTAGACCTGCTAGGAGCTTCTGGAAATGCTTTTCCCCCCTCTGCAGAAAGGCATAGGAGGAGAAGGTCTCTCTTTCCCTCTCTGCTTTTTTTGTTCTGTGTGGATGCTGTGTGAGCTTGATGCCTGGGGCTGCGGTAGCCACTTTGTGACAAGGAGGGGAGACCTGGACCACATGCTGAGGATGACAGAGTGAAAGGATGGAAGCCAGCTTCCTTGACAGCATCTTTGAATCTCCCAATCAGCTTGGGATCACCTACCTCTGCACTTTTGTTAAGGAGACAGTGCATGTCCTTACAGATTAAGCCACCTTCAGCTGGGTTTTCTGCTGCTTGCAGCCAAACTCATCAATTGCTGATACAGGCCTTGTCCCAGAGGTGTTACCGTTGGACTCGACACTCCCGCTACCACCTTGAAGCTCCCAATTAGTGGCACCATAGAAGGACTAAGAGACAGCCTTGGGGTGGAGTGGGGCGGAGGAAGGGCCACAGGCTCAAACTCCACAGGTGGCTGAGGACTGGAGCTGAGGACCAGGGGTCCCAGAAGCGAGAGGGACCTCTAGGCAGCAGGTAGCTGGGGTCCCAAGGACAGGGGGTGGGGAGGGCAAGAACCCATTAATCTGGCCAGGGTGAATGTTGTTATTGTTATTATTATGAAGCGTCTCAAGGCTCACACTCATCCTGGCCTGGCCAGGCCCCATTAATGGCCCCATAAATCCCAGCCATAAAGAGTAATGGGGGGAGACAAATGAGATAATTAGGAATAAATCTCACCGAGGTCTCTATTCAGCAGCGTCCCTGGAACGGGCCAATCTTCCGAGCCATTAGCCAGGCCCCTAATTAATGCCAAGCTGCCCAGCGTTGTAGAGGCTCCAGGCACAGGAGGGACCCGGGACCAAAAGGAGGGGCACCGCTGCCCCCAAAGCCCCGGTGGTGGGTGACCTTGGGAGCAGCCGAGGGACGCATGCCCGCAGCCTCCCTGCTTCGCTTTTCTGTCTCCAGGGCCTTGGGGATGCTTTGTCCGCACTGTCCCGTCTGCCTCGCTGTCTCTTCCCCTCCTTTTCTGCATCTCACTCCATCTCCGGTCTGTCTACCTTCAGTCTCTGTTTCTCTCTTATCAGACGGTCACTGGCTGCATCGTAGAGCCACAGAAGGTCTGACTTAGCAGGAATTGTGGGCGCCACCTGTAACCACCCTCCTCCATCTGTCCTCCCTGCCAACAGTCAACACCAGGGCAGGGACCCCTTTGACCGCCCCCCTCCCCTGGAACAGTCTTTGGAACGGGGAAGTCCCCCTACCACTGCTGCAGTGCGCTCCGCTTGGGGCGGTTCTCTCGCTTGCCTGGGGCTAGGATCTCTCTCCGTGTCCTTACCTCTGCCTTTGGGTCTGACCATTGCCTCTGGGTCTGACCTCTGCCGCTGGAGCCCGAGACAGCCTCACTCTCCTCCCAGGCTTCAGATTTGTGAAAGCCTTTGTCCTTGACTTTCCCTCTCCAGCCAGATGCCCTGTGCAGCTCAAGGTTTCCAGCCAGGCCTCCCCAACCCAGGAGCCTCCTCTGGACCCACCTATAGTGACCTCTGTTGTTTTAATCTGCCATCCTTCCCCCGTTTTGTCACAGCACCCCTATTTCTTTGGGAAATGTGCCCACCTGATTCTGGAAGGGCAGCCGTGTAACCCACCGTCTCTGGCCACAAAGGCCTGGCTCATTGTAGCCCTCTGTCCCCTGACACGGTGACTGGTCCAGGGATGGGCCTTAGTGCCTTCCCTGGGCCCCCTGAGGTGGCAAAACTGAGAAATGCCTGAGACACAGCACGTGAACACACCTCTCTTTCCCGCCTCCGAGCGCCCCTGGACACCTGTCCGCATCATGAGGGAATGAGGCTGTAACCCAGGGATGGTAGGAATTGTGGGGTACAGAGGCCGCTACAGGGTCGGGGAAGGACAGGAAAACCAGGTGTGGGGCAAGGAAGGCTGGGAGGGGCTTTTCTCGGGAGGAGGTGGGGGGGAGGGGAGGGCTGGGGCTGTGGGAGATACCATCCCATGCCTGTCTCCGTATCATTCTAGGAAAGTCGGAATGTGGAAAGGAGGAAAACACGGAAGTGACGAGGGGCCAGGGCTGTGATCTCTGTCCTCTCTGCTGCCCCCGCTCAGCAACGGGGAGTGTCTGCAGCAGCTGTCCTGAGGCTTGGGGGCCAGCCCTCAGTCCCCCACCACTGCCTCCTCTGCCCGGGGAGCTGGTGCAGGCCCCAGGGCATGGCTGGCTGCAGGCAACCCAGCCTTGGGGTGCTTCAAGGGTGTCCCCTCCTTGCCCCGGAGACATGGGGTGTCTAGGCCCGAAGCCGAGTTGGAGTTGGCCCAGCTCTGAGTACAAGCACAGAGAATGTGGATTAAATGTGCCAAAGAATGGGGAGAAGCTGGTGGAGGCTCAGGAGGCGGGGGCGTGGGGGGCAGAGCACCCCTCCCCATCAAGCCAGCCCCTGGCTCAGCCGCTTGCTCGGTGACAGGGCAAACACACCAGATCACCCAGAGGTCATGGGCGGTCCTGGCCAGGGACAACTCAGCCTGGCCTCACCACCTTGTCTTCCCACAAATGTGGTAATGCCTGTCTTGAGTTAGACGACCCAGGGCAGGAGAGCGGCCCTCAAGAAGTCTCCTGGGCAAAGGCGGGGGGGGTGGGGGGTGCTGATCTGCTGCTCCAGGGTTGAAAGAAAACCAGAGAAGCAGGCGACTTCCCTGGATACTGTGGCCGCCATTAGATTTCCAGAGCCTCATCACTGTTCCATTGTACACACAAGGAGACTGAGGCCCAGAGCGTGAAAGGGCCTCTTCCCCAGGACCCACAGCAGAACCCGGCTCAGATCAGCTGGTCAGAAAGCAGAGACTGGGAGCCAACAGAGAAGGGCCACGGTGTGGAGGGGAATGGTCCAGAACCAGGGCTTGCCCTGGAAGGACATGTGGGCAGAGCTGGGTGGGTCAGTGGCCTCTAAGATAAATGCCATCTGCTTCCCAGCAGAGAGGAGGCCACCTAGGCAAGGACGCGGGGGCTGGGGAAGGTGGAGAAGGCGTGGGATGCAGGGGGGCGAGTAGCAGACACAAGGATCAGGCTGAACGGGCTGGCGGTGTTGCAGGTTCTGAAATGTGCAGTGTGTGAGCACATGTGTGTGTCTATGTCTGGTGTGTGTGTGTGTGTGTGTGTGTGTGTGCGGTATGTGTGTGTCTTTGTGGAATGTATGTGAGCATGTGGCTGTAAGGAGAGTGTGTGTTTGTGTGTGTGTGGCTGAATCCCGCCTCTGTCTCACCCCCACCCAGCTCAGCCTCTCGGGTTTCAGCCACTGTCCTGCAGGAAATCACTATTTGGACTTCAGAGGTGCCTCTTCCTGCGGCGGCCGCCACGGAGGGGAGAGGGCCGGGAAGGGGCCTTCCTGCCCACCTGGACCAGACCTTGAGTTGGTCAGGCGAACCCCCCACCCTGGTCCTCCCTAACGTCCCTCGAACCTCAGCCTTGGGGGGAAGCTGGGTTGAGCGGGGACTGAACGGAAGCCCTCCCACCATCATCCGTCCTCCTGTGGACAAAGAAGCACAGCAGAGAAGTGGACGCTCCCCGCGGCCATGGGGGCGGACTGGCATGCCCTCATCGAGGTCAGAGTCACAAACACACACACCCTGAGGCCCAGCCATCCCACCTTCAGGAATATTCTACAGATACAGCTCATTTGTGCAAAAGGACATGCTCACGCAACCTTGCTCATAACAGAGAAATTAATGGAAGGGATTAAGCAGGAGCTGGGCAACTGGATCATGTGTGGTTCATCCCTCCGTGAGGCTCCAGGCCGCTCTTCAAAGTGCTGATAAGGAAGAGCCCCCAAAACAAATGGTCAAGTGATAAAAATGGCGCAACATGCATGGGATTCTGACATTTTGTAAAAAAAAAAAAAAAGAAAAATGATATGGGTAAATGCTTGTGTATGCACTTTTGATGAGACTTTTGAACCTTTTGTACTTTGAGCATACAATAACTAAGTAAAAACAAAAAAAACAAACAAAAAAAAACCCTTGAGACAAACGAACATTGAGGGGGCCAAGAAAATGGGGCTTCTCTCCTGGCTTTGATCTTGACTATGTGACCCTGGGGAGGTCACTTCCTCTCTGTGTCCTGAGTTTCCTACGTGGTCCCAGAAGTTGGAAAACCTTGGTGTTGGCAAAGTGAGGCCTGTGTACATGTGTATGAGGGGAAGGGCTGCAGGGGAGGGGCGGGGGGGGTCCTTCTCACCATCTCTTGTCACCTCCTTCTGCTGACACTGCAACCCACGCCCAAGGCCATGGGCTGTTCCGTAGTGTGGCATTCCTTAAGACAGTTCAGATTTCATCTGGCTCTTTTCCTGAGCTCCCTCCTCCCCTCCAGAATCCGTCAGGGCCACTCCACCCTTTGTTCTTGGAAGCAGCGTCCCACCAGTTTCCCATGAGGTCTCCACTTTTCAAGGCCTTCTAGGGCCATGTCTTCTCCTCAGGACAATCCAAGTCCAACCATGAGCTGTCCTCTCACTCACCCTGGACCCCTCCTGGCTTCCTCCAGGTCCAGGATGGGGTGGAGAGGGGTTTGGTCCACACAGCCCTCCCCGCTGTCAACCTCAGTGCTCTGGTCTGCCCCTCCTTCCCGCACCCAAGGGCTCTGGACACCTGACCTCTGAGGCTCCCGCCAATCCTGACAGTTTTCTTCTATCTCAGGCCCCCTGGCAATCAGGGGGACAACTGAGGCTGGGCCACGTGACCTCCATTCAGGCCAAACTTGCCTCCCAGTGCAGCCCTGGCTGTGTGGGGGCCCAGGGTTGTCCCCTCCCCAGGCCCTGCTCTGCCACTGACATAGGCGTCACCCTATGCCTTGGAGCCATCATGGCTTCGAGAAGCAGGAGTCAGCAGGAGATTAATTAATCAAAACCTGAACACATCTGCTGTTAATTAATTCTATGCCAAGGGTTAACTCTTCCCTTTCTGGGCTTCTCTGTCCCTTTGGCAGGAAGAGGGAAATAAAGGTGGGGCGTGGGTACCCCTCTTCCTTCCCTCCCTCAGGGGGGAACGTGACAAAAGGGAGGGGACCTCAGGGGCCAGGGAAGCCCCATCCATCTGGGGACTTTGTAGGGGGGTTGTGGGAGTGTTGGTTTTGAGAGTCCATGGCCATCGCTCATGAGTCCTGAGGAAATGTGAGATGGACCCATATCTTTATTTACAGCAACAAATAGAACAGACCTTCCCTCCATTCCCTCCCTCTCCCCTTCCAGTCTTATCTATACCTTTCCCCCCTCCCACCCCACCCTGGGCCCAAGCCCAGCCCTGCCCTCTGGGGTCACTGTATGGGTCAGGCCCCACAGGAGGGGAGACTGGGGAGGGGCTTGGCTGAGGTCAGGTGGGGTGTCTCTTTTCACATTTTGTTGTCCTCTAAGCCTGGGGGCAGGGGAGGGGGGAGGCAGGCACAGGGGCAGTGAGAGGTAGAAAAGCGCACAGCCCCGGCACCCCAGCCTCCCCCATGTCCCGGCCCCCTCCCCCAACTTTCACAGTGTTCTGCAGCCCTGGCAGCTGATCCAGGAACGGTCCCCCCTCCCCCCAGGTGTTAGGTGCTGTTGTCCAGGGAAACCAGTGAGGAGGACCGGCACCGCCCTCTCACCGGGCTGGGGTTCCGAGAGGGCCTGGGGAGGGTGGGAGAGGCCCGGGGGAGGGGGCGGTCCAGCCTCGTGTGACAGCCGGGGACGCCGCGGGTCAGGAGGAGAAGCAGAGCCCGCAGCACTCCATGCAGATCTCCAGGCAGTCGGCCGACTCGCAGCAGGCGTCCAGGATGCCGCAGTCCAGGTCGCAGGGCAGGTCGCAGTCGGCGCACTCGCCGGAGCCGCAGCAGCAGCAGCAGAGGCACGAGTCCTCGGAGCTGCAGGAGCCGCACGTGGCGCAGTCCAGGACGATGTTGCACAGCGTCAGGAACTCGCAGAACAGGCAGGACAGGATGCAGTGGACGCAGCAGTCTGCAGGCGAGATGGCCCGGGGCCGGGGAGCAGCCGCGGGCGGCAGGCTCACTGAGTGCAGACATAACGCTCGTGCAGCCCTCCCCCGGCTCCGTGAAATGGGGACCCACCTTCCAGGTGACCCCGAGACACGGAGAGTTACGTGGAGTGAGGGTCTGAGCCCCGGCAGCCTGGATCCTCAGTCCCTGCTTTAACCACCCTCGGTCATTTATTTAATGAACACCAAGGGATGACGTGTTCCAGGCACTGTTCTAAGTGTTATGCACGAATTAAACTCATTTAAACTTGCAACAACTCCTTGAGGAGGGGCTGTATTAGCCCCTCTCTACAGATGAAGAAACTGAGGCACAGAGAAGTCACTTCAAAATCTCTCCAGAATCCTACCACTCTGCTCAGCTCTTGCCTGGCGACAGCAACTGTGTCCTCGCTGGTCTCCCCACTCCCTGCCTTTGACTACCGCTCCCGGCCCGCACCTACTCCGCACACGGAGGCCGGAAGGACCCTTGAAAAACTTCTGTTGGATCCCGCCCCTCCTGCCCTCAGAACCCTCTAGTGGCTTCCCCTTCACCAGGAGGAAAAGCCCAAGAGCTCACAGTAGCCCGGACGGCCCCTACCCAGATCACTCTGCTGTGGCCACACTGGCTTTTCCTGGTCATGCAGGCACTGCCCCCCGTCCCCCTCCAGTGCTGCAGCCCCAGAT
Organism: Balaenoptera physalus; assembly: GCF_965194825.1. Classification (NCBI taxonomy): domain Eukaryota; kingdom Metazoa; phylum Chordata; class Mammalia; order Artiodactyla; family Balaenopteridae; genus Balaenoptera; species Balaenoptera physalus. Next base: position 33,929,326 of record NC_138896.1, read on the forward strand.
ACATGCTCTGCTCATTCTGTCCCCTCCGTCTTTGCCCAAATGTCCCCTCTCGGGGAGGCCTTCCGCGAACACCCTCTTTAATACTGCGAGCTGCCGGGCCCCAGCCCCACCCCCTCGCTGGGGCCTGCTCTGCCTCCCCGCCCAGGACTTAGCACCTCCCGCGGCTTACACAGCTCTCCCCGCCTACTAAAGGGCAAACACAGCAGGGGCCGGCGTCTTTGTCTGTTACGGTCCCTAGACCGGTGCCTGGCACATCGTGGGTGCTGAGTAAATACACAGGAAGTGAATTAACGCACGATCCTGCCTTGGGCACCCAGCTGGTACGCGGTGGTGCTGGCTCGGCAGCCCGTGTTCTGAACCGCTGGCGTGCTGCCAGGATGCTGGGCTGGCACCCCTCCCAGGGGTCGGGCCATGGGCAGTGTCCAGTTCCCCTGACCAGGCGGGCCCCTGGCTCAAGGCTGCTGGTCCTGTCGGAGTCTCACACCACCATGCAGGCTCTGACGTCCCCACCCAGTCCTGTGTACAGGGAATGGGGGCTCGCACAGCTGGAACCCCTGCCATCTATCCGCAAACTGGATAAGGGAGGTCTCTTCAGACGCAAATCTGATGAGGTCACCACCTTGCTTAAAACCCTTCGAAGCTCCCTATTGTCTTCCAGATGAAGTCTAGACCCACTACGCAGCTTACTAGGTACCCTCCACCGCGGGAGTCCCGGTCTGCTTGGAGTCTCACCTCCCACCATTCCTCACCTGGAACTTCATAATCTAGCCACACTAACCAGTTCTCATCTCTGTGCTAATGCACCCTGGCTAGATCCTCCTATGGGTCCTTTAAGGCTTGCTCAGACACCTCCAGAGCCTTCCCGGACTCCCCTCCCCAGCTTTCTGGGCTGGTGTGGGTGTCCCCCTGTGTTCACTTTATCACTCATCATTTATCTTTTATCACATCACAGAGTGATTACCTGTTTGTGTCCCTCTGATGAGAGCTTTATGAGGCCATGGCCTGGGTACCCAGCACACAGCACAGTGCCTGGCTCACAGCAGATGCCCAGTTCACTTCAGATGCATGACTACCCCCTTCATAAACAAGCCTGTTGGGCAGAATCTGCTCTGGCGGGTGAAAGTTATGAACACATTGTGTGCAAATGTGTACACTGAATCCTGTTTGCAGAGGACCAGCCAGAGTCCCCCAGCATGGCGAAAAATTACTTAAAAGTTCTGGGGTGAAGGTCAAACATCACTGGGCTACAGGTAGCCGTCACCCAAGCTGAACGGATGCCTGGTGGGACGGGGGACGTGGCTGCCCAGGTCGGTCCCTCAGAGGACCTCTGTGTGACAGGAACAATGGCTGGTATATCTGGGTGCTCTGACCTCCCACTGCACCTTGCAGCCCCCATTCCGCCCCCAATTAAGCATCTGATGGTGCATCATTTTATTACGCTAGGTGCTGTGCTCTCACTAAACAGATGGTCCATTCCTCAAGGAAAATTTCTGTTTCCAGAAATGACGTGGCTTAAGCTGGATGGGCCCAGATGGCTCCACTTCTTGTTAGAGCAACTCTGGGAGAGTAGGGATGAGAAGGGGTTGGCCTTGAGAACTCACACGTGCCTTACCTTACCCAACATGTGTCCTCTGCAAGGTTCTCTGATTTAAGAGTCTTGCATCAGACTCCCTGGAGGGCTTGTTAAAACCCAGACTCCCGGGCCCCACCCAGAGGTTCAGATCTGGAGGACCTGGTGTGGGGCTGAGATGCTGCACTTCTAACCAGCAACCTTGTAAAGATGCTGCCGCTGGCCCCTGCGTCAGACTTCGAGGAAGCCAGCTTTGGAGGCTTCTCCCAGAGGGAGGCGAGATGGGGTGCTTACCTTCCTGTGCCTGGAGAGGGATCTGGGAGGCAGCAGACTTGGTGCTGCCCTTGCTTTTCTTGCTGCCTGGGCTGGCTAGAGATGGGTGTGTCTGCAACTTCCGGTGGGCCTTGGGGCCACCCAGGGCACCGTTCCCCGTCCGCCTGGCGCCGCCTAGCTCCGAGGGGTGGCCAGAGCCATTCGCCACTAGTGGGATGCAGACCAAGGGGTTCCCCTGAGGCTGGCCTAGGAAGATGATGAGAAAGGGCAATGGGGGAGGTGGGAGCTGGGGAGTGGGTCCCTGCACAGCCTCCCGGGGCTCTGCTTGAATCTTGCCTGCTTTGTTCCTAGATACACCACAGGTCATCTAGCTGATCTGTATTTTGCAGATGGGGAAACTGAGGCCCAGGGAAACTGATTTGCCCAGTGGCACATCATGAAACAGCCACAGAGTCGAGCCTGGATCCTGACTCCCAGGTCCGTGCTCATTCCAGAAAAGACAGAGGTGCAAGGCAAAGGGAGAGGCTCAGGGCCCTGGACCCCACCTTCTTACCCCACGTGAAATCCACTCTCCTGCTCTTGGGGTCCTGGGATTTTGGTGAGAGTGGTGGCAGTTGGGGGTGGAGGGACAGCAGGGAAGCAGTTAACCGTCACCTCGGCCCCTGCCAAGCCCCCTGCTGCTTTTGCCCTTCGTGTGCCGGGTGATTGATTGGAAACATCTGTTCGGAGATGAATGCCCTGGCCCTGGAATCCAGGGTCTCCTCAGAGCAGCCCCCTATCTCCTGCTCCTTCCGCCTCCAGCTCCCCGCCCCATCCGGCCTCTGTGGGGCAGCTGCAGAAGGGGCTTGCTGAGGGTCCCCTTGGGTCTGAGGAGGGGGAGAAGGGAAGAGGGAGGCCAAGCAGGGAGACCCCAGAAGCTGGGAACCCTGGGTCCCCATCCCAGGCTGAGGAACCAAAACAGCTTTATCAGTGGGGTGTGGGGAGGCTGGCCCTGGAGATCCCCCCAAACACCCCGTTCCTTCCCTCAGGTTTGCCCACCTGGATGGCATGGTTCTGTTCTCAAGAGATGAGGGCAGGGGTGTGTGTGTGTGTGTGTCTCAAGAGATGAGGGCAGGGGTGTGTGTGTGTGTGTGTGTCTCAAGAGATGAGGGCAGGGGTGTGTGTGTGTGTGTCTCAAGAGATGAGGGCAGGGGTGTGTTTGTATGTGTCTCAAGAGATGAGGGCAGGGGTGTGTGTGTGTGTGTGTGTGTGTGTGTGTGTCTCAAGAGATGAGGGCAGGTGTGTGTGTGTGTGTGTGTGTGTGTCTCAAGAGATGAGGGCAGAGGGGTGTGTGTGTGTCTGTGTGTCTCAAGAGATGAGGGCAGGGGTGTGTGTGTGTGTCTCTCAAGAGCTGAGGGCAGGGGTGTGTGTGTGTGGGTGTGTGTGTGTGTGTGTGTGTGTGTGTGTAGAAGTCTGAGGAGGGGTCACAAGAGTTCGAGGATCTCTCTGCTCAGGGTCCCTGACTCCTGCGCGGGACCCTCTGGCCCTGAGGACCCTCAGTAAACGTGAACGTGGGGCAGTTCCATCTCTCAGGCCCTGGGGTCTAGATCCCCAGCTCCCTCCGGGCCAGGTCTCTGGGTTTGGATTGTGGCAGGAGGGGGTGTCTGGGGCGGGAGCTGGAGGCTGAGGAGAGCGGAAGGGGGCCTCAGCGCTTCCCCTAACTGAGGGGGCTGGGCCTTTAAGTAATGGTGGGAGCACATTGCTGGGCACTCACTGCACGCCGGGCACTGTTCGGAGCACTTGGCATGCGAATTGTTCTCAGTATCTCTATAGGGCAGTATCCTCCTTTTACAGATGAGGAAATCGAGTCCCAGGGAAGTACAGTAACTTGTCCAAGGTCACACAGCGAAGGGTCAGAGGTGGGACCAGCTTGGAGGCTAAAAGCTGGGACTCCGAGAGCAGAGAGGCAAGGAGCGGGGCAGAGGTTGGGAGGCAAGGGACCGAGGAATAAGCTGCTACTATCACAACCATCACTACTCTTATAACTAGTAGCTGACATGGTTTGAGCTGTGACTAGGTGCCAGACACACAGTGTTAAGAGCTCTAAGTGTAGTAACTACTTCCTTATGTGCTTTTTTTTTTTTTTTTTTTGGCCACACCGAGTGGCTTTCGGGATCTTAGTTCCCTGACCAGGGATTGAACCTGGGCAATGGCAGTGAAAGTGCTGGGTCCTAACCACTGGACCACCAGCAATTCCCAGTAGTAACTTCCTTAAGCATCAAACAGATGTACTATTACTAGCCCATTTTCCAAATGAAAAAACTGAGGCCCAGAAAGGGTAAAACTTGCCAGAGGTTCCACAGCTAGGAAGTGGAGGGGGAAGGGGATGGAGACTGGGAGAAAGGAGCTGAGGACAAGCTGGGGAGTCAGGAGACGATGGGAGACAGGGCTCTGGGGAGGACCGTGCTGGGAGCCTCTGGCCCTGAGCAGTGGCTGGTGCCTGCATCTGGGTAAACAGGGGTAAGGCCAGGGGAAGTGGCCAGGCCTGAATCATCCTGCCCCCACCGCCTGGCCCCATGGTGGGTGACTGGGCTGAGTCCTTGGCCAGCTTCGGTGCCCCCTGCCCTGCTGCCTAAACATGGGCACAGTGACCAGAGGGCGGGAGCGTGTGGTGAGCTAAGGGCCCAGGAGGTTGGGGCAGACACAGAGCTCGCCTGTGGCCATGGCCGTGGCGGTGGTCGTGGTGGCTGAGTCACAGAGCAAACACTCAGGGCCCCACAGACACAGGGGTGTCTGTCCAACTCCCATCCAGGCCCCCTCCTCCGTGACCACGGCATTCAGCTCTTTCTCTCAGTTCTGCTGGTGGGTGTGTCTGGAGGGCAGTGCACTAGCAGGATTTAGTAACCCTGACTTCCAGGGAGCCCAGCTGACCCCAGATGCCCTGGCTGAAGGCGGCTCCACGCTCGGCCATGCCAGCTGGGCAGGCAGGCATAGGAAAGAGCACTGGGCCAGGAGACCTGAGCTCCCCAGTCTGTGTCCAGGGAGAGTGGGTCTCCTTGCCTCAGTTTCCTCATCTGTAAAATGGGCTTGGCAAGCGCTATCCTGCTGCCTCAATACAGGCCAATGTGGAGAGCGCGTGAGATCATGCAGGGAAAGAAAGTTGGAAAGTGCCAATGTGTCTGTAGATTTTGCGGATCTTACTGGTAATTACAAAATGATTCTGGCTGTCCCTTCCCCTGCTTCTGAGGGTGACAGTGGCGAATTCTCCCCCTCCAGGACCTCCTTGGAGACACTGAGCTAAACCTGGGAATAGAGCTGAGTTTTGCTCCTTTCTACAGAGAGCAACTGCGGGTGTCTCTCCTGCCGGTTTGCTCTTGACACCCTGAAGGCTGGGCTGCCTCAGGCTCCGGCTCCCTGCCCCTGGCCTCACGCTCTCTTGTCCTGAACCACATTGCCTGGAGCCTGTCCACACTCATTTTGAACTAATTTTATCCGAATCATTTTGTATGTGGAGGTCTTCTTCCTAGACAGAAAGGGCAATGTCCTACACCTTTCCACTGCCCACACCTCAAGGTCCTGGCCCACCGCTAGGCTCCCACAGGCACCCACGGCATTTCTGCCAGCCCATCTGCATTGGATTCTCTAGAGCAACCCCTACATGTTGTCACCCCAATCCCCTGACCCCTAGGACTCACGTGTCACAGCTTCTGTGGGGATGTCGAGGTCAGTGCTGTCCAGGGCCTGGGAGGCCCCAAGGCCATTGCTTTGGGGCATGGAGGGTGCCGCCTCCTCCAGGGAGCCCTCCTCTAGCGCTGCCTCCGCAGGTTGAGTGGATCCTGTCACTACCTCCAGCCCAGGCAGGAGGGATAGGGTCTGGGCTAGGGAAAAAGCAGACGACCGAAGGACATTTTCCTGGTGTCCTCCTGTTTGCCCAGCCCTGGTCCCCTTCCCACAGCCCAGAATGCCGTGAGCCCTCATTCTCGGTCTCTGTACCAGTTACCCAGCCCTTACCCTATCTGGCAACAGTGCCAGACTCTAGAATAGAAAGTTCCCAAACCACAGCCCGTGAACGAGCAAGGGTGTGTACATGTGCACGTGTGTGTGTGTGTGTGTGTGTGTGTGTGTGTGTGCATCGTCAGGGAGAGGGGCCCGAGATGCATGGTATAAGGGAAGTGGGGGGAGGCAGAAACACAGCACAGGAGAGAAGAGACAGGCAGCGATGGGGAGACAGGGACAGGCATCCAGAGTGACATGGAGAGAGAAAGAATCAAAGGCACAGTGAAAGGTAGAAGCAAAGACAGACAGTGCATCAGAAAGTGGGAGACTGGGCACGGAGGAGGGCGCCCCAGACGCCCAGTGACAGACAGCCCGGGAAAGGCAGGAGACTCAGCAATTGAGCGAAAGTCAGCGATGGAGAGAAAGATAAAGATGAGGTCAGAGGCAGAGGCGATGGAGAGGGAGTGGGATACAGACAGAGCAAGAGGGAGACAGACAGTGAGCAACTGGGGCTGAGAAAGAGGATGACAGCAAGAGAAAGAGTCAGAGAACCCTGGGGGGTGAGGCGGAGCCTGGGGGGTGAGGCGGAGGGGCTCCGGGCAGGAAGAGAGACGGGGAGACGGCCCAAGAGTGCTGGAAGAGGCGTATGGCAGCCACATGTAATTACAGTGAGTGGCTCGGCCCCTCTGTGCAGGGTGGGCGGAAGGCAGAAATGGAGCCACCTACAGTTCCTGAGGCAGCAGGACTAGGGCCTCCTGGGCCCAGGGGAGGAAAGTTCTGGGGGCTGAGATGTGGGGCAGGGTGGCAGAAAGGTGACCGGGCGTGGGAAGGCCTGAGGGTGGACAGGAAGGGTGAAGCCCAGGGTCATGGGGCCAGGGGCCAGGCTGGGCAAGGGCAGGGTGCAGCCTGGGCCTCCCATCAGCCCCCAGGTCGTGCAGTGGGAATGCCAGGGGCCTCAAGAGGGTGCCCCTCCCCCAAGCCGCACTGGGAGCAGGGGAGACAGAAACGAGAGGCTCAGAGAGACACAGAGACCAAAGGGCTCAGGGAGAGGAGAGTGACACAGGGAGCCACAGAGAAAGATGAAGAGAAAGGGTGATGAAACCCAGAGAGTAAGAGGTCAGCGCCCACCCGAACACACCACACACAGAAATCACGAGACACACCCACAGGGACAGAGAGAGACAAAAACTAGTCTTGGAAACAGTAACGGAACCAATCACAGAGCACAGAGGGCCTTACACAGGGGTTCCTTCCCTGAGCTGTCTCCAAACGGGGGTGGAGGGGTAGGGAAGGAGATCTTCAGAGGGATCAATTCAGGTTGGGCATGTAGGTCTGGGGGATGGGAGCATCCTGAGGGGAGGGGACAATCCTTGTTCCAAAGACCCTGGTCTCCCACGGCCAGGGGGACCGAGGCCCCAGGGACCCCACGTGGGTCGTACAGAGAGCAGCCGGCATGCTCCCACCTGCCTAGGGAAACCATTAACCCTGCCTGGAGCTGGGAGCTGGGACAGGGAGCGGGGAGGGCTGGGGCTCCCACCACTCCTGAAAGGTGGCAGCTCTGTGCTGGGAACCCCTCCTGGTGCCCAGGGAGGCAGGGGGCAGGTCCCTCCAGCCCCATCCATTCCTTGGGCCTACTGAGAGCTCTCTGCGTTAATGAGAGGTCAAATGGCTTTGGGAGGATCGCAGGGCTCGGACGAGGGGAAGCAGGGAAGCAGAGACAACCCCCAAGGGGGATCCAGGCTGCCGGCTCCATGGCATCTCTCCCAGCCCAGAGCCTGGTCTACAGCAGCACAGACGGGACAGGACGGTGGAGGGTCACGACCAACCTGGCATGGAGAGGGAGGCTCACAGCTTGAGTCCTAATTCCCAGGAAGGGAGGGGGCCGCCCAGCTCCAGCCTCTGGCCCCAGAGGCGTCTTGCCAAAGCCCTGAAGCGGAGTGCTGACTCTCCCAGGTGGTGTAATGACAGAGGCCTGAGCCAGGAGCTGGAAGACCCAAGCCCTGGTTTTTACCAGATACCAGCTTGGGCGAGTTACCAGGAATTGGGTCACCTTGTGTGAAAGGGGGCTCACCATGCTTGTCCCTCAGGGTTTCAAAGAGTAAATGAAACACTCAGCAGTGCCTGGTATTCAGGGGGCCACTCACATACCCTTCCATCTGCCCATCCCCCTGCCTGCCCTCCCTCCTCTCCCTTCCTTCCTTTCCTCTTTCCTTCCTGTGCTGTTTGGTGTAACAGCTACGACGCACCTCCCAATACGTCAAGCACTGGGTGGACCAAAATGAGAAAGACCTGGTCACTCCCCCAGGAGTTCTCTGTCGGGGTGGGGGTGGGTGACAGTCACATACACCGAAGGGCAAGAGTTACAGCAGGGGCATCTAAGAACTGTGGAAGCACAGAAGGTGGGCACTTATCCCAGGGGTGTGTGGGTGTGTGTGTGTGTTTGTGTGTTTGTGTGTGTCTAGGAGGCTTCTTGGAGAAGGCAATGGCTACACTGGGTCTTAAATAATCAGTCAGCAAAGAAGGGGAAAAAGACCTTTCGAGAACAGCAGCAGAAGCCAAGACCCCAGTGTGAACAGCTACAGCATGAACGAGGGGAGACTAGAATGATAACTGGGGCACGGTGGGCCTTGTGGTCACTTCCCAGGCTTTCTCCTGAGGTCACCAGGGCACACAGAGGTGACACTGTCAGTCCTGCAGGGGAAGGAACCAGGATTGCAGCTCTCTTGGCCCCCAGGGTTGAAGAGGGAGGAAGGAGAGGAAGAGGAGTTAGGAGACTGGTCCTCACCTGGGCCCTCCTACCCCTATGTCACCTGCCACTCTCTGGGCAGTGTCTCCTAAGTCACCTACAGGGCTGGTGACCTTTAATCTGGTGGGAACAGGAAATTACAGAGAGCACAGACAAAGTCCCGAGGAGGCCCCTCCTGCAGGAAACCTGCCATTCTGGGGTGAGCACCAGACCTTGGAAGGAAACCAGGGGGGAAAGTAAATCCAGTCCAGTCATCTTGACCTGGAAACACTGAGGGACAGACCTCCTGGAGCCGGGAGGGCTGCGGAGGGGACCCAGCAGACACTGGGGGAGCAGCGCTGAGGGCAGAAGAGGAAACTGTGCCGAGGGCCCAGAGACGTGGGAGCAGGCAGAGAATGAACAAGACGTGGCAGGAGGGCCTGGTCTGCGGGTGACACGCTGCCCAGGGGCCCCGACGCCAAGATGCTGGAGAAGAAACAGCTCTCCCTGCAAGCACGTGGAGCCGAAAAACCAGACAAGAGGCGGGGCCCATGTGCTCAACAATCAAAAGACGGAAAGAGCCCAGTTTTCCTTCTTGCGACCAGGAGACCCCTGCCCAGCCACAGAGGGGAGAACATCTCTGAGGAGAAAGTCCCGGAGGATGGGAGGCCAGCAAAGGACAAGGGCCACCGTGTGGACAAGAAACTCAAGTTGCGTGTGAAGGCATCTGCCCCGGGTCGGGGTGGGGCTGGAGTCCCTGGCTGGGGCCCCACCAGAGCCACCTTTTTCTAATGTGCACAGGGGGTAATTCCCTGGCTGTCCAGTGGTTAGGACTCCGCGCTTCCACTGCAGGGGGCACGGGTTCGATCCCTGATAGGGGAACTAAGATCCTGCACGCAGCACGGTGCAGCCAAAAATAAATAAATAAATAAACTTAAAAAAAATAATAATGTGCACAGCGGGCCAGCCATGCTGGTGGCGTCCCTGAGCAGAAGCCCCAGCCCTGCACTTCTCTCAAGAGTCCCCATCTCCAAGGGGGAAACACAGAAAGGCAAGAGCCCCTGTGCCTCGACATATTCTCATCCCTAACATGGGATAAGGTTCAGGTCAATGCCCTGAGTTCTGGAAAGACAGCCCCGGAAGAGGGTAGAAAAGTCACGTTTAAATCCATAAGCCCGAGAGCGAAGCAGAGAGACTCAAACTTCAGCCGGACCCTGTGTGCTCCCTCTGCCTGCTGTTCCTGGATGGAGAAGGAGTTCGGGGGACCACTTCCAGGTGGGAAGGGTTCATTCCAAGCCTGGAAGGTGTCCACAGGACCCTTGTCCCCAAGCTCCGGTGCCTGGTCCCTCCAGCTGAGCCCTCTCCATTGTCTTCGTGGACAGTGGACCCAGCTTTCCCCTTTGGAGCTCCGACCATCTCTGCAGAGAGAGGGCCAGGATCTGATCTGCTCAGAGAGTAGTGACCAAAGCCCCACATTCCAATCTCTCCTTGGCCTGGTATTCAAGGCCTCGGTCTATATCTTCAGCCTACTCAATGGACAAGGATCCCATGTTCCAGGCTGGCCGACCTCTCCATGGCCCCAGGCCACCACAGGGCCTTCTGCCCAATCCATCCAAGCTTATATTGCTCCCCTTGATCAGAATGTCCTACCTCTCCCCTCTCCCCAGATCCAACTCATCCTTCATGACCCAGCTGGAGTTTCACCTCTTCCTCCATAAAGCCTTCCCTGACCCTCGAGCCAATAGTCTCTCCTCGGAGTGGCCACTTACTGAGAACTCAGCGTCCAGGGTTCCCTGCTGTAAACTGTAACTAGGGAGTGAAGTGCAGGTCCTCAATCAGACTGCAGCCCCAGTCTGTCTCTGCACCCCCAGTAAGCACTTAGCAAATGTCTGTTGCTGAGGATTGAGTTCTGGAGCCTGGAGCCCCAGGTCAGGAGGAGAGAGAACGAGAAGGTGAGAATTAGGGTTGGCACCTGGCACCAAGAAGGCAAGAATGTGGACTCGCTTGATACACACAGGTCACAGGCTCAGGTCACCAGGCTGAGGACTTGTGAGGGCCTGAGATGGCCAGTTAGGCTGGGTCCAGTTGGTTTTATTTTAGGTCTGAAGGCTCCAATTCCCCAGGAAATTCAATTTAGAACCAAGAGCAGGAATGTGACGCCACAGTGCTGGACAGAAATCTGTGGGTTAGGGAGCCAGGCTCCTGGGGCTCTCAGGGCTGGATGGGGAAGAGGCCACTGGGGGAGCCAAGGGTGTGCGGGCTTGGCCACCTTCCCCGACCAGAGCTGCCCTGGGTCCCCTTGCACCCCTGTCTGCATCTTGCGTGGCTGAGGGAGGGGCTGACTTGCTCCCTGGCTATCTTGCCAGCAGGGCCATGGCCTTGCTGTTCTGTCAGCACTCAGCAGGGAGCGTGGGGGATTCTGGTCTCTGATTTAGGCGTCTGTGGGGTTTTGGCTGGGTCTCCTGCGGTTTGGGCTTCCTGGGCAGCAGGCTCATTCTCCCAAGGCAGCAGAGCCAGGCCTTCTCGTGTTATGAAAGCCACATTGTCTGGCCCAGCCCAGGCTGGGGAGGGGGCTCGCTGGGGCACTGGGGGGCCTCAAGTTACAGCCCAGGGCTTAACCCTCCCAGTGGCCCACCCTGGCCCTTGCCCCTGCCCCGAGCACATTCAGCCCCTCCTTTCCCTATTGGGGCTTGAAATGGGTCACACAGGGGGGAGGATCTTGGAAGGAAGGAGTGGAGGCGAGAGCAGAGAAAATGGATAAGCAGGGGAAGAATGGGAGAGTGGGAGAGAAGCAGGAGGCCGAGAAAGAGAGGTGGAGCTAGAGACAGAGAAAGAGCCTTCCCAGGTCTCTGCCCCTAGCTCCCTCTCCAGGCTGCAGGAGCCCAGTTCTTGGGGCAGTTTATTCCCCAGAAGTCCCTACTCCAGGGTCCCCACAGAGGGGGGGAATCGGAGGGCTGGTGGGATGCACAGCAGACACATTAGTCTCACGTACATGCCGGCTCCTGGCCAAACGTCTCCGACTTGTCCTCACTCTAGGAGACCCCCAGCCCCACCCCGCACCTCCACAGCCCTGCGTCTCCAAAGGGCCAGCATCCACACCAGGTAGACCTGGGCCTCTCCAAACGGGCAGACCAGCTCCCATGGGCGGATATGGAGACTGAGGCCAGAGAGGGGAAGGAACTTGTCCAAGGCCGTGCAGGGAGTTAGTGTCAGAGGTCCAGGACCAGACCTCCATTGTTCAGAGACTCAAAGAGGGGAGAAAGGGCAAATGGGGCTGGGTGAGAGGAAGGCAGAAGATTAGACTATCCTAGAGCTAGGATTAAAGGCATGAAATCTGGGCCTGTACTCCTGCATGCCACCCCTCCAGCCGCCCCCCCCCAAAAAACCCAGATGTTCCTGACTTCTCCCTGTCCCTGTGGTCCATTGTGAGCCTCAGCTCACATGTGTATGGTGAGGGGCTGGACTGAGAGCCACAGCCCCAGGACTCCCCTCCACCCCCTCCTCAGACCCCCTCAGGGAGTCACAAACCCTCCCGGGGTTGGGAGGCTCCTGCAGGAATCCCTGGGAGGTTACAGACCCCTTGAGTTGAGGGAAGGGGCGTTTCACTCGGGTGGTGAGCACTTGATTGGGGAGAGTGCATGAGACAGAGGGAGAGAAAGAGAGAGGAGAAGGAGATAAAGCGTGTGTGTGCGCGTGTGCGCGCGCGTCCCTGCAGGGTAGGGGTGGCGGGGACTGGCCGGCCCGGGTGGGGAGGAAGACGAGCGAGACAAGGAATGGCAAGGAGGGGAGGGGCCGGGTCCTGTCGGACAAAAGTTTTCTGGAAGCGCTAGGCTCTGGCTGAGTTGGGGGAAGGGAAGGAGAGAAAGACTCAGACACCCCCACCCCGCCTAAGGCCCCCATAAATATTTACACACTGGGCAGAAAAAGCTGGGACACAAATCCCAGACGGACAGACAGACACTGCGGTGTGTGTGTGTCTGGTGCTGGGAGTGGGGAGAGTTGGAGCCAACTTGGCGCGGCCACCGCCTCCGTTCGGGCCCTACCCCCATCGCCTCAGCCCTCCACTCTCTTTGGACCCGGTCCCCGATGCCCAGATTCCTCGCCTCCACCTCCACTCAAGCTTCCCGAACCGTCTCCCCCCTTCTCAGGGAGGAGGGGGGAGAATGACCACCTCCCCCAACCCCCTACCCGGCTCTCGTCCAGTCTAGCTCTCCACCTCCGGTCCTACCTGGGTCGGGGGCTGCGCTGGGGGCTCCATGGGGCGCGTCGCAGTGAGGGGGGCGCTGGCCACTCACCTGGGACATCGGCCCGGGACCTGCGGGAAACAGGGCTCAGCGGGCGGGGCGGAAGGTCCCCGCGCGCGCGAAAGGGGAAAAGGGGGCCGGGCAGAGGGCGATCCAGCGGCAGCCGTGCGCCCATCCCTTCCCAGCCCGGCCCCCGATCGACTTACTCGTGCGAGCTGCGCGCCGCTCTCTCGCGCCGCGGGGATCACCGCGCGGGGCCTGCCATGCGCGACGGCCGCGAGCGCCCCAGCCCAGGGGCAACTCGGCTCCACTGCGCTCGCCCCGCGCCCCTCCCCTCTCACTCGCTCCTTTCTCCCATTTCGGCGCCAGCGCACGCCGCTGGCCCCCTTCCTTCTGCCTCCTTTCCCTGTAACCCCCTCGCTCCTCCCCTGCTTGCCTCTCCTCTTCCCTCCCCTCCTCCCCGGCCCACCCTCTCCCCGCCCCCACCTCGCCTTCCCAGGCGCACCCCCCCCCCACCACGTCCCTTCCCCCGCGCCGGGCTCGGCGCTGCCTGGGCGGGACACGTCTGTCCGCGGGGCGCCGCGGCTGGAGCCCCCACAGGAAGCCGGCTCCGCGCGTTTCCTCCGCGCTCTCGGAGCTGGGCCCAGTCTCCCCAGATCCCCGCCCCCCTCCCAGGCCCAGCGCCCCGGGGGGCGTGCAAAAGGGGCCGCGCGCGCTCCCCTTCGCCTGTCCTAAACTCTGCAAAAGTTTTCGAAAAAGCAAGAGAACGAGAGAGAGAGAGAAACCATGGTGACCACAACTACCTCGAGCCAATTGTCTGAATATTTGTGGACCCCAAATCTCGTTGTCCCAAAGGTGGGAGTGATCAAGTTTCTCAGGCACCCTTTGCCCACCCGCTTGGTCTCTGCCCCGGGGTCCTAAGCCTTGGCACAGACCAGAAGTTTGTCCCTCCGGGAAATCCGGTTAGTGACCAACTAGCATCCCGTGTCCTAGAGCAGCCCTAATTCCCCCACCTCCACCAGCCGTGCGTGGGAATTTGGTCAGAAACCCAACTTTGGAGGCAAAGAGAGGTTCTCGAGTTTAGCCTTTCTTTTGGCTCCAGACTGGAATCCGAGGCCTTCCAAATTGCGGGCGCTCGGGAAAGGGGAGACCGGGAGCCCCTCCCGGCGGGGGCAGCCCGGCGACACATCTGGAATTGTGAGCTGGGTCCCTCCTCAGGGCCGGGGGTAGGAAGGAGCCGTGGCCAGAGAGTCGGGGTGGGGGGAGTTCAGGGACCCTCAGCGTCGCCCAGGGAGCAGGTCCCCGAGGATGGGGGAGGGCATGGAGCCTGCGGGCCCGCTGGGTGGGGGTGGGCGGGCCCGTGGGATGATCAGGTGAGGCCGCCCGCTGTGGTGACAGCGTCTCAGACACGCTAGACCAAGGACTCCTCGGAGCCGAGTATGGGCTCCCCACCACGAGGGCCCGTGAGCAATTAGGGAGGCGACGGCGGCGCCAGGCCTGTTCTGCCGGTTCCGCCTTCCAGCCCGGAGTTGAAGCCGGGGCTGGGACGCGGGGGCCGAGCTAGGGACTCGGGGCCTCTCCTTGGTGTCCCCCAGTCCCCACAGTCGCTACTTACGACGCTCGAAGGTCCCCGCGGCGCCGTCGAGGCCAGGACCGCTGTGGTCCCCGCGATGAGGCCAGGTGGCTTCGGCCGGAAGTGGGGGGCCCCCGGGCCGGGAGGAAGGGGTCCCGCTCCCGCGGCCGCGCTGCCTGGTGCGGGCCCGGCCTGGAACTCCGGGAGCCAGCCCGGATCAGGCTGTTGTATGGAAATTCTGGGGAGCGGGGTGGACTCCCCCTTCCCGGCAAGGGCTGAGTCACTGGGACGCACCCGTGGGGCTTGGCGACTGCAGCATTCTGACCAGCTTACCTGGGTCCGCGAGTTTGGCCTCATCCGCCGCCAAGAGTGGAAGTGGAAGGGCGTAAGGGGGCGGGGTGGTGGACATGGTCCCCAGTGCAGTCCCCACCGTCGCTCTCCGTCCTCTCCTGAATGTGGGGCCCCCTCCCTAACCACAGACCCTAGCCCTGCACCACTAACCCGCCCCGCCTCCCCACTGCTTCTCAGTCTCTATCCAGGGCCCCTAAACTCTGGATCGGCCCAGTCTCCCAGCCTTACTGTCCGAAATCAGCTGCTTGGGATCCAAAGTCCTCTGAATCTGGCGCAACACTAATTAATATGTCTGGTTTGTTGGAAATGTAAAATAGGCTTTACATTTAATCCCACATACCGGTTATACAGGTGTGCTCAGTTTGTGAAAATTCAGCAAGCTGAACATTTAAGGTACATGCACTTTTTTATATGGCTATTATACTTGAATAAAATGTTTTAAAAAATCAACACTCATTAAAATCAACATTCTAGGACAAAACACAGTATGGTGTGATGACCAGGCATGGGACTCCAGTTCCACATCCCAACTCCACCATCCACGTGTTTCCTTGGAGAAGTCCCTTTACCTCTCTGAGCCTCGGGAGGGATGAACACTGGGGGCGTCCGTGTGGAAGCTAATAGTTTCATTGTTATCCAGGACCAGGACTAGGGTGAGGTAAATGGGGTACTCCTCTGGGGTGCAAAATTTAGGAAGGTGCCAAGATACAAAAATGTTTTAATTCAATATTTTTAAAAAGCCAAATCAGCAAATTACAGCCCTGCCAGCCAGCTGCCTATTTTTACTTATTTATTTATTGGCTGTGCCTCACAGCTTGTGAAATCTTTTTTTTTTTTAAATTTTATTTATGTATTTATTTATTCATGGCTACGTTGGGTCTTCGTTGCTGTACATGGGCTTTCTCTAGTTGCGGTGAGCGGGGGCTACTCTTCGTTGCGGCGCGCAGGCTTCTGATTGCACTGGCTTCTCTTGTTGCAGAGCACGGGCTCTAGGTGCGTGGGCTTCAGTAGTTGTGGCACGCAGGCTCAGTAGTTGTGGCTCACGGGCTCTAGAGCGCAGGCTCAGTAGTTTCGGTGCACGGGCTTAGTTGCTCCGCGGCATGTGGGATCTTCCCGGACCAGGGCTGGAACCTGTGTCCGCTGCATCGGCAGGCGGATTCTTAACCTCTGTGCCACCAGGGAAGTCCCAGCTTGTGAAATCTTAGTTCCCGGACCAAGGATGGAACCAGGGATTGAACCCAGGCCCTCAGCAATGAAAGTGCCGAGTCCTAACCACTGGACCACCAGGGAATTCCCCAGCTGCATATTTTTATAAATAAAGTTTTATTGGAACCAGGGACAGGATTAGGGTGACGCCAGTGAGATGGGATCACGCAAGTTCAGGGTTAGATCCTGTCTTTATTTAAAATATTGGCATTTTGTTCATTATAGATTTTTTTGCATTAATTTTGATTTTTAGATATATTGCAGGAAAATATTGTTTACCCAGTAATTACCGAGTAATTGTAATTACCGAGTTTTTTGATGCTCCCTTAAGTTTTGCACCTGAGCCTCACTCACTCTTGGCCTTACACACCTCACCATTGTCCCTGGCCTATTACTGTCTTCTCCTGAAGGACCTGGATAGGACCCCAGAGTAAATGAGCGGGAGGCTGAAGATGCTTCCACCCCCCTCATCACCACCCTCAACACCAGGTAGGCTCTGCATTCAAGCCCAGGCCTAGCTTTCCTGGGGCCCACTGATCAGTTCAGAGTCAAATGCAAAGTCCTTACAATGGCCTTCAGGCTCCAAGAGCTGGGCTCGACCTGCCTTCGCCTTCATCTCCCCTCACTCATTTCCTTCCAGCTTGCTGCTCCCTGAGTTTGTTTTTTCAACTCGCCTCGTGTGCTTGCCTCAGGGCCTTTGCACTTGCTCTTCCCTCTGCCCAGAATGTGCTTCCCCTAGATATTCACTTGGCTCCCTTCCTTGTTTCCTTTACTTATGTCACCTTCTCAGAGAGGCCATTGCAGACCCCTCACTCTCTGTCCCTTCCCACCACTTTATTATTCTTCATAAACCTTTCACCTCTTGTTGATTAGTAGAATGAAAGCTCCAGGAGAGAGGGGACTTTGCTTTGTCTGCTAGGGTATTCCCTAGAATTGGGTCTGACACAGAGAGCTCAATAAATATTTCATTTCACAGATGGAAAACAAGGGGCCAGAGAGGGGAAGGGGCATTAGCAAGTCACGCAGTGAGTTGGTGGCAAGAGCTTACTAAATCCCATGTTTCCAGACTCCCAACTCAGTGCTCTTTCCTGCCTCCTGGGGCTTATCCTCACCCCCTACCCCCACAGCCCTCCAGACAGCGAAGGGTGACCCTGCACAGCTCTCCTGTACGCTCCCTTCCACACAATGTGATTACAGAGCCTGGCCAGGCTCCAGACCCTGGCGTCCACCCCTCTCCAGTGTCCAGCAGGCATGCACAGCTCTTCCTGGCTTCCTGTCTGGCACAGGGCTGGTCGGTGGCTGGGCTGGGTTTCGCAGCTGGACCACAGCTGTGGTCTCTGTACCCTGGAGAGTGGGGGACAGGCCATTGTGGTGCGACCTCCCTGCAGAGGGCTGTGTTGAAGGGGGTGTGTTTGTGTGTAGTGGGGGGAGGGGGATGCTGGATAGGAACTGAACAACTAGATAGGAACACCCTCCCTAATGAGCAGAGTGGAGAATGGGGCTCTAATCCCCCCTTCCTCAAGGACAGGGCATGGGACGGCAGGAGGGGAGCTCTGGGCCCCAGGCCTGACTCTGTTCCTCTCCTCTATTCTTGGTGATCAGAAGATGGTGGTGTGTCACATTCAGTACACATGAGTTGGGTATGTTCTATATGCCAGCCCCTTGCTGGATTGTTCTAGATTTATTGCTTCCTTTCTTTTCTTTTTTTTTAAGTTTACTTTTTTTAACATCTTTATTGGAGTATAATTGCTTTACAGTGTTGCGTTAGTTTCTGCTGTATAACAAAGTGAATCAGCTATATGTATACATATATCCCCATATCCCCATATCCCCTCCCTCTTGCATCTCCCTCCCATGTTGCTTCCTTTAATACCCACACAGTCCGGATAGCTATTATCCTCATTTTACAGGTGAGGAAGCTGAGGCACAGTGAGGTGAAGTGACTTGCCCATGGCCACACAACTAGTATGGGTTGCAGCTGGGACTGGTACCACATTTCTTTTATTTTTTTATTTTTTTGGCCGTGCCGTATGGCATGCAGGATCTTAGTTCCCTGACCAGCGATCGAACCCATGCCCCCTGCAGTGGAAGCGTGGGGTCTTAACCACTGGACCGCCAGGGAAGTCCCTTGTACCACATTTCTGAAGCCCACTGCAGTGCTCATTCCAATCCCTGACATGGCCTTTAGCACAGAGAGAGAACTGTGATATTCTTTGGAATGTGTCCCCCACCTCCAAGCTGGCTGCTGGAGATGGAGGCATGGCCCTGGCCCCCCTCCTCTGTCTCATTGGTAATTGGCAGCGTAGAAAGAGTGGGGCTTGGTTTGGTATCGTGGAGACCCCATTTGCATCCTGGCTCACTCACTTCTACCTAGCTCTGTGATTTGGGGCAAGTCATTTGAACTCTCTGAGCTTCCAGTTCTGTTGTGTAAACCCAGGAGGATGGTTCCCACTTCACAATTGGGAAGAAATTAAGTGAGCACCTGGTACAACATCAGAGGCTTCAGTAAATGGTAGCTCCCTTGCCCGGGTCTGCCCTCCCTGACGCTCACCCAGCAACAAGCAAGGGGAGCCTCACAGGGCACGTGTCCAGCACCTTACACGGTGCTCACTATGCGACAGGCACAGTTCACAGCACTTTACATGAATTAACCAGTTTAATAGTCACAACATTAAATATCAATTAATACTAAGTACCAATATTTCCCCCATTTTACAGGTGAGGAAACAGAAGCACAGAGAGGTTCAGCAACTTGCTTAAGCCTCACAGCCTTCCCTTCAGCACCATCTTCTCTGGGGGGAGGGAGGGGACTCAGGGCTGATCCTCTACTGGATAGATCCTCTTCATCCCCCAGGGAAGTTAATTAACTCTGAGCTGCTGTTAATCACGTATAAATGCCCTTATGCACTGGCCTCCAAACTTTTTTTTTTTTAAGTAATTCAACTTTATAACAATTATAAGTAAACCTCTTAAAATTTTCTGGACAGTGCCAGTCTTAAAAAAAAAAAAGATTTATTTTTTAGAGTAGATTTAGGTTCACAGCAAAATTGAGTGGAAAGTATAGAGAGTTCCCGTACACCCCCTGCCCCACACATACCCAGCCTCCCCCATCATCCACATGCCCCCCCGAGTGCTACATTTGTTACAGCTGATGGATCTGCCCTGTCGCATCACTATCACTCAAAGTCCATAGCTAACATTCAGGCTCATTCTTGGCATTGTACATTCTGTGGGTTTTGACAAACATATAACGACATGTATCTACCACTATAGTATCGTACAGAGTATTTTCACTGCCCTAAAAAACCTCTGTGCTCCACTTATTCATCCTTCCCTCCCCCTAACCTCTGACAACCACTGATATTTTTAACTGTCTCCATAGTTTTACCTTTTCCAGAATTTTGTGTAGTTGGAATCATACATTATGTAGCCTTTTCAGATTGGCTTCTTTCACTTAATAATATATATTTAATGTTCCTCCAGGTCTTTTCATGGCTTGATAGCCCATTCTTTTTATCACTGAATAATATTCCATTATCTGAAAGTACCACAGTTTCTTTACCCATTTTTTTAATTGAAGGGTATCTTGGTTGCTTCCAAGTTTTGACAATTATGAATAAAGCTGCTATAAACATTTGTATGCAGGTTTTTGTTGGACCTAAGTTTTCAGCTCATTTGGGTAAATACCTAAGAGTATGATTGCTGGATCATATGGTAAGAGCATGTTTAATTTTCTAAGAAACCTCCAAACTGTCTTCCAAAGAGGCCGTACCATTTTGCATTCCCACCAGCAGTGAATGAGAGTTCCTGTTGCTCCATATCCTTACCAGCATTGACATTGTCAGTGTTTTGGATTCTCATCATTCTGATAGGTGTGTAGTAGTATCTCATTGTTGCTTTAAACTGCATTTCCCTAATGACATATGAAGTTGAGCATCTTTTCATATGCTTGTTTGTATCTGTATATCATCTTCAGTGACGTGTCTGTTCAGGTCTTTTGCCCATTTTTAAATTGGGTGGTTCATTTTCTTATTATTGAATTCTAAGAGTTCTCTGTATATTTTGGGTAACAGTCCTTTATCAGATACGTCTTTTGTGGGACTTCCCTGGTGGCTCAGTGGTTAAGAATCAGCCTGCCAATGCAGGGGACATGGGTTCAATCTCTGGTCTGGGAAGATCCCACATGCTGTGGAGCAACTAAACCTTTGTGCCACAACTACTGAGCCCGCGTGCTGCAGCTACTGAAGCCTGTGTGCCTAGAGCCTGTGCTCTGCAACAAGAGAAGCCAATCACAATGAGAAGCCCACACACCGCAATGAAGACCCAACGCAGCCCCCCAAAAATAATAAATTAATTTTTTAAAAATAAAAAATTTAAATTTAAAATTAAAAAAAAGATATGTCATTTGCAAATATTTCCTCCCAGTTTGTGGCTTGTTTATTCATTCTCTTCAAAGTGCTTTTTGCAGAGCAAAAGTTTTAAATTTTAAGTCCAGCTTATCAATCATTTCTTTCATGGACCCTGCCTTTTGTATTATATCTAAAAAGTCATTGACAACTGCCAGGTCATCCAGTTTTCTCTTACGTCATTTTCTAGGAGTTTTATAGTTTTGTGTTTACAGTTAGGTCTGTGATCCACATTCAGTTAATTTTTGTGAGGACTGTAAGGTCTGTGTCTAGATTATTTTTATTTTTTTGTATGTGGTTGTCCAATTGTTCCAGCACCATTTGTTGAAAAAAGTGTCTTTGCTCCATTGGGTTGCCTTTGCTCCTTGGTCAAAGATCAATTGACTAAATTTATGTGAGTATTTCTGGGCTCTCTATTCTGTTCTAATGATCTATTTTTCTATTCTTTGCCAATACCACACTTTCTTGATTACTGTAGCTTTATAGTGAGTCTTAATGTTGGGTAGTGTCAGTTATTCAACTTTGTTTCTCTTCAATAATGTGTTGGGTACTCTGGGTCTTTTGCCCCTCCATATACAAACCATTTTTTAACGGCTTTATGAAGATATAATTCACATACCATACAATTTACCCATTTAAAGTGTACAATTTAGTAGGTTTTGGTATATTACATTACTAATTGTTTTAAATTATGGTAAAACATTTATAACATACATTTTTCCATTTTAATAATTTTAAGTGTACAAGTCAGTGGCAGTAATTCCATTCAAAATGTTGTGCAACCATCACCACTATCTATTTCCAAATCTTTTTCATCACTCCAAATAGAAATTTGCAACTACTAAGCAGTAACTCCCTAGTTTCTTAGGCTGGCCATGACAAAGTACCAAAAGCTAGATGGCTTAAAACAATAACAATTTATTGTCTCACGGTTCTGGAGGATAGGAGTCTGAGGTCAAGGTGTCAGCAGAGTCATGATCTCTCTGACAGCTCTAGGGGAGAATTCTTCCTGGCTTCCTCTAGCTTCTGGTGTTTGCTGGCAATCCTTGGAGTTCCTTGGCTTGTAGATTCATCACTCCAGTCACATGGCCATTCTCCCTGTGTCTTCACATCACCTTCCCTCTGTGTATGTCTGTCTCTGTCTCCAAAGGACACCAGTCATACTGGATCAGGGCCAGTTCTAAAATGACCTTATCTTAACCTTGTTAAATTTGCACAGACTCTATTTCCAAATAACATCACATTCTGAGGTACTGGGGGTTAGAACTTCAATGTATCTTTCGTGGGGGACACAATGCAACCCATAATACTCCCCATTCCTCCCTTCCCCCAACCCCTGGCACTCTGTAATCTACTTTCTGTCTCTATGAATTTGCTTATCCTAGATAAGTGGAATACAATACTTGTCCTTTTGTGTCTGGTTTATTTTGCTTAGCATAATATTTTCAAGGTTCATCTATGTTGTAGCATGTATCAGAACTTCATTCCTTTTTATGGGTGAATAAATAGTCCATTGTATGGATATGCCACATTTTTTTTACCCATTCATGTGTTGATGGATACTTGGGTTGTTTCCATCTTTTGGCTACTATGAATAATGCTGCAATGAACATTAGTGTTCAAGCCCTGCTTCCTCTAAAGTATTTTGACAGTGCACCTATATCAAGTTTTAAAAATTGCCCATCGATCCCCATATGTGTCATTTACTTATAAATTATATACCCGTGCTATTATGTTATATATAATGTACATAATAAATATGCTTAAAAGTGAAAGGGTGGGACAAAGATTAAATATGAATGACTCCAATATAAATGAAGTAAATATAAATAAGTGTTTCTTCCTGAATCCCATTTTGGAGACAATGATGTACCACTCTTCCTGAAAGAATATATGTGATTGACAGATGGCCTTGCCTTAACCTCCTGGTTGTAGCTTTCTCAGGATCCCATATTTCTTTGACAATCTGATGAAAATTATGGGCACTATCCAAAAAAACTTCCCTCAAATAAACATAGCATTTCCAATACAAGTTTGGGAGATCCGTAGAAGCCCAGAAAGCCTCATTTAAGATTACTTGCCTTAATCTGAAGGACTGCTTCAGTGGTGGAATTTCAGATATCTGCATAAAGTGACATTTGAAGGTGGGGAGAAAGAATTTTATTCACCTCTGTGGCCCTGTTTCTGAGTCTATGGGTTTTTTTTAGGATAATCTGACATTGCTGAAGAGAACAAACAAAGCAAAATATATGGAGATTGGAATTGCATCCAATAATCAGAATGTGCTTCTGAACAGCCTAGAGAATAAAACAGAACTGCAGGTGATGAAGGTGGTGGTAGGAGTGGAAGGGGGGTTGTTGGGTGGGGGGTTGTGTATCCTGGCCCCTGAAGATGCCCATGGACTCCCACTGGGGTGATAGACAGTCTGGATAAAGTCGCCAAGCTGATGGGTGGGATAATGTCAGATGCCCACTAAGGGGAAAATCACGGAGAGTTTGCACTTGGGTTTCCTTTCTGCTTTGGACCTTGCAGTAATAAGAAGCAAGCCATTTTCACATTTTCATTATCATCTCATTTATTACCATTCGTATCAGTGTCCAAACAGGGAAACAGAAACCATTCTAGGTGCTTTTAGCAGAAGGGGGTTTAATACTGGGAATTGGTCACAAATGTCTTAGAAGGGAGGAGGTGATGCTCAGAGGCTAGGAAGCTGCTACCATCCCTGGGCTGGAACCCACGAACCCACACTTGGGGTTGAGTAGCTGGAAGTGTTGCCACTGGAACAGCTGCCCCTGAGCAGCAAGCAGGGACCCTTCTTGCCCACTGATGCTAAGGAAGTGCCCACCCCAGGTGTCCACGCTGCTGCTGCCAATTCAGAAGTAAGCTGCGGAAGCAGAAAACTCTGCTTCTCCCTCCCTCATGCCTTCCCATCTCTCACCGGTTCCTCCCATTCGCAGAACCTAACTGGAGTTTGGGAAATGTAGTTTGCTAGCTTCCAGCACCTGCAGAACACAGAAGGGAGGACATGAAGCTGGGAGCCAACAGACAGAGCACCAGCAAGTCACAGCAGCCACCGCAGACCCCACCAGAAACAGACCCATGTGGACCACTGAATTTTCTGTCTCCCCTCACCTGGGGTGCCCTCCTTGAAGACAGGGTGCTGTTTGTCCACCACACTTTCTCCAGCACCTGGAACGGGGTACCTGAGTCAGTGCTCCATAAAGCTGTTTTCCCTGACCATTTTATCCTCCCACGGAGAGAGAGTGAGTGTCCTCCGCTTTCAATGTATAAAGGAACCAAGGTCCGGAAAGTCATGACTTGCCCAAAGAGACCCAGCTGCCATGACATGCCTGTCTGACAAGTCTCGGGAAGGCTTTGGGCGAGGACAGGGCTGACCTGGCAGCTGTCTGCGCCCCACTGCCCGCCACGCCTTCCGGTCTGGCTGCCCAGAGCAAGCTGTGATGTGGATGTCTCTTTCAGGTCTACAAGTGCTCTCAGAGCTGAAGCCAAGAAGGGCTGACTCAGCTGTGACCTCCTCAGGGCTGGGAACTTCCTCCTGCCCCAGGAAATAGGGCATCCTGGCACCTCTCTGCCAAAAGGGCCACGCTGGAAGTCAGGTAGGCTAGTCAATGGAGACAGGGGCTGGAAGAGGCAGTAGCGGGACCCTGCGCGGGACCCTCCCTCCTCTGTTCCCCAGGGTGGAGCTCTCCATCGCAGAGTCTCTGCTATACTTAGAGTGACAAGATTTCCCAAACCAAAAATTGGTACGTGTGGTTAGACACGTATGACTGTCTTTATGAGGAAAATGGGAGAGAGTGTTAGAAATAGGGTCTATCTCAGGGTTTCTCAATCTTGGCACTCTTGACACTTGGGGGCTAGATGATTCTTTGTTGTGGGGCTGTCCTGGGCACTGTAGGATGTTTACCAGCATCCCTGACCTCTACGCACTAGATGCCAGTAGCATTCCTCAAGTTGTGACAACTGAAAATGTCTCCAGACATTGCCAAGTGTCCCCAGGGCAGGGTAGAGGGAAGCACTCCAGTTGAAAAGCAATGGTCAGAATTCCCTGGCAGTCCAGTGGTTAGGACTCCATGCTCTCACTGCCAAGGGCCCGGGTTCCATCCCCGGCCAGATAATAGGATTCTGTGCGGCGCAGCCAAAAAAAAAAAAAAAAAAAAAAAAGCAATGGTCTATCCCCAAAACTCAGGTTGTATCTCTACACTGGACATGGCCAGTGGCCAGGAGATGGTGCCCAGTCTGGCAGAAATATAGTCCTGCCCCTTGAGGAGAGAAGCACAATATTGGCCCTAGCCTGAGGGAAGAGACAGATCCTGACCTTGGGGAACTTCTGGACTAATGGGGGAGATTGGACAGCCCCTAGAGAAACAGGAAAACATGGTGGTTAAGAGCATTGAACTTTGGAGCCAGAATCCAGTATTCAAATCCTGGCTCCACCATTAATAGGATAAGTTACCACTTTGAGCCTCAATTTCCTTATTTGTATGATGGGGATAATGATGGCACCTATGTTGTAGAGTTCTATAAAATTATTTATTTTTTTTTGTTTTTATGATCGACTTTATTTATTTATTTATTTTTATTAATTTATTTATTTATGGCTGTGTTGGGTCTTCGTTTCTGTGCGAGGGCTTTCTCTAGTTGTGGCAAGCGGGGGCCACTCTTCATTGCGGTGCGTGGACCTCTCACTATCGTGGCCTCTCATTGCGGAGCACAGGCTCCAGACGCTCAGGCTCAGTAGTTGTGGCTCACGGACCCAGTTGCTCCGCGGCATGTGGGATCTTCCCAGACCAGGGCTCGAACCTGTGTCCTCTGCATTGGCAGGCAGACTCTCAACCACTGCGCCACCAGAGAAACCCTCGACTTTATTTTTTAGAAAAGTTTTAGGTTTACAGAAAAATTGAGAAGCTAGTACAGAGTTCCCATATATCTCATAGCCAGTTTTCTCTGTTATTAACATTTGTTATAATTAATGACCCAACACTGATACTTTTTATTATTAACTAAAGCCCATAGTTTATTCAGATTTCCTCAGTTTTACTTAAGGTCTTTTTTCTGTTCCAGGATCCCATCCGGGACAGCTCATTATATTTTGTTGTCATGGCTCCTTAGGCTCTTCTTGGCTGTGATGGTTTCTCAGACTTTTCTTTTTTATCTAAATTTATTTATTTATTTATTTCTGGCTGTGTTGGGTCTTCGTTGCTGCGCGTGGGCTTTCTCTAGCTGCGGTGAGTGGGGGCTACTCTTCATTGCGGTGCGCAGGCTTCTCATTGCGGTGGCTTCTCTTGTGGAGCATGGACTTTAGGTGCGCGGGCTTCAGTAGTTGTGGCTCGCGGGCTCCAGAGCGCAGGCTCAGTAGTTGTGGCGCACGGGCTTAGTTGCTCCGCAGCATGTGGGATCTTCCCAGAACAGGTCTCGAACCCATGTCCCCTGCATTGGCAGGCGGATTCTAAACCACTGTGCCACCAGGGAAGCCCTCAGACTTTCTTGCTTGTGATGACCTTGACAGTTTTGAGGAGTACTAGTTAGGTATATTGCAGGATGCCCTTTTACTGGAATTTGTCTGACTTTTTCTCATGATTGGACTGGGATTATAGATTTGAGGAGGAGAAGGTCACAGGGGTAAAACACCCTTCTCATGGTGTTGTCTCAATGCTACATCCTATCAATGTGACTTATGACTGTGGATGTTGACCTTGATCACCTGGTTGAGGTGTTTGTCAGGTGTCAGGTTTCTCTGCTGCGGAGTTACTCCCTCTCTCCTGGCTGTGCTCTTGGGAAGGAAGTGGCTGTGCACAGTCCACGCTTAAGGAGTGGGGAACCTCATAAGGAATCTGTGAAGACTGAATTAGTGCAGAAATACATGCTCCTTAGAACAGTGCCTGGCATGTGGTAACCCTTCCGAACGATTTGGTGTTATGATGACGATAGGGAGACCCTCTGAAGAGGAGATTGGACGGTCCCCACACAGAAAACATACTCAGGGCAACTTGTAAGACGGTATACAGTGTTAGGCAGAATAATGACCCCCCTGCCAAAGATGTCCCAGGAATTTATGAATACATTGCCTTACATAGCAAAAGGGATTTCGCAGATGTGATTAAAGGTATGGACCTTGAGATGGGGAGATTACTCTGGATTATCCAGGGGAGCCAATCTAATCACATAAATCCTTAAAAGTGGAGAAGCTTTCCTGGCTAAAAGTACAGAGAGAAGGGCTTCCCTGGTGGTGCAGTGGTTGAGAATCCACCTTCCAATGCAGGGGACACGGGTTCGAGTCCTGGTCCGGGAGGATCCCACATGTTGCGGAGCAACTAAGCCCATGTGCCACAACTGCTGAGCCTGCGCTCTGGAGCCCATGAGCCACAGCTACTGAGCCAGCATGCTGCAACTACTGAGGCCCGCGTGCCTGGAGCCCGTGCTCTGCAACCAGGGGGGCCACCGCACTGAGAAGCCCACGCACCACGGCAGGGAGTAGCCCCCGCTCGCCACAAATGGAGAGGGCCCGTGTGCAGCCACAAAGACCCAACACAACCAAAAATAAATAAATAAATAAATTTATAAAAAAATAAAAGTACAGAGAGAAGGTACACAAAGTCAGTGGCTTTCAACATGGATGGCAGAGGGTCAGAGAGATGACAGCGTAAGCACTTGGCCTACTGTTGCCAGTTTTGAAGATGGAGGGAAGGGCCCCGGGCCCCAGGAAGGCACGCAGCCCTGCCAACACCTGGAGTTTAGCCCCATGAGACCCGTGTTGGACCTCCTACCTACAGAACCACGAGGTGATACACCTGCGGTATTTAAAGCCGCTGACGTTGGTCAAGGCAGCGATAGGAAACTAATACGTGTACCGACAAGCATGGGGTTGCAAGTGGAAACACAGTCGTCAAGCAGAAATTGCTACTTACTAACTGCAAAAGAATCAGCTTGCCAGCCCTCTTGCCCTGCGAACTCAGTTATTCCAGAACAATAACAACAACCACCAAAAAAACATTGGTGCTGATGCTGCCATTTCTTGGGGGCCAGCTGCGCCCTAGGCACTCTGCTGGGGCTTTTAGAACACTGTGTCGTTTAATCTTCACACGACACCATACTGTCTCCAAATTTACAGAACAGACAGAGGGAAGGATCTTCTGCCCTTCTTCATTCCTGGGTCAACTCCCTGCTAATAATTAACTCTTTACAAGTTGGAAGTGGATTTTCAGTAAGTCAAAGTCCCTTTAAATCCAAGGGGTCAGTTAGAGGAGATGTGTTTGCTATCTTACAGGCCTTGGTTCAGGGCTGCCTAAAAATTAGTCCGGGTAGATTTATCAGACATTGCCAGAGCATCTGGAATATCCTGCAAGCATTCATTCATTCATTCAATAAGCATCCATTAAGCACCAACTATCCCCTGCCTTCAAGAAGCTCCAACCCTATGAGGGAGAGTGGGGCTTGGACTGGCATAATTGTAACCTGGGCAGAGTAGGACTGTGGCCTTCAGGAAGCATGTCATAGGCGTTTAACTGGGGAGGAGGCACCAGGATGTGGGAATCCAGGAAGGCTGCAAGGAGGTGGCACATTTAAGTTGGGTCTTGAAGAATAAGTAGGATTCACTAAGCAGAGATGATGCCAGTGGCATTCCAGGTAGGACAAAGAGCACCAGCAAAGACATAGAGGAAGAGAAGTGGAGGCTGTGGGTTAGATCTTTTACTCCTCACAGGGTGCCCATGGAGTAGGTACTATTATTATCCCCACTTTGCAGAAGAATAAACTGAGGTAGAGAGCAGTTAAATGACTTGCCCTGGAACACATCGAGCTTACAAGTGGTGAGAGGGGTGTTTGCAGCCCGGCAGTCTGACTCCAGAGCTCCTGTTTTTGGTCTTTTCATCACATCCACTGGGGAAATGCAAGCTTAGCAGGGTGAGTTTAGATGCTCACGGGCGAGAATAAGTGAGCTTCATTTATCCATTCCCTTTGTCATTCAACAAACATGGATGGAGCACCCACTGGGTGCCAGCTCTGGGCTAGGGGAAACAAGGGGACTCAAGGAACTCCCATCTGGAGGAGAAGGCAGACATGCAGATGCTGAATCCCCTCGATGCATAGTGAGCGCCCTGAGAGATGGGCAGAGGAGGGAGTGTGGAGGCCAAAGGCCGGCTCCTGGGAAACCTTTTCCAGGAGGATGGGAGATGGAGCAAAGTCAGCGAAGGAGACAGGGCAAAGTGGTCAGAGAGCTTGCAGGAGAGTCAAGGGGGCAAAATCAAGCCCACCCCTGACATTTGCAGGGCCTGGGAAATGCAAATGGCTCCTGGCTCTCAGCCTGCCCCTCTCCCTTTCTTTTCACACTTTCAGCTTGTCCTGCAGAGTGAGGGTCTCCTATTAATGGAATGCATGCACATTCCAACCATAAACCCCAGCTCCGTCCGTGCTCTCCACCTGCAAACAGCTGCCCGTAATTGCCCCTCAGGCCCTGGGCACACACACCCGTCATGCTTCACCCTCAAGAGGACAAACCAAGGCAGGAAGCCCTTGCAGGCTCTGGAAGTGGGCCTTGAGCTGTTTGGGCAAAGATGCCCAAATATTGGGTACCTGGAGCGTGGCCTAGAAGACAAGTCACGTGTTCCGGGGGTTGGGGGGGGGCATGCTCTTTGGCCTCATGAACTCCTTGTTCTGTTAAGGACTCTGGTTGTCTGGGTCTCAAGGTCATTTTGCAGACAATTATGGAAGCCCTAAGAAGAGGTTTCCTCCGATGTCACATTCTCCAGGGAGGTTGAGTGAACAGGATTAAGAAAAGGCCACTGCCCGAGAAGGTGGCCCTGGGCTTGGTGAGAGCGGAGTCTGTGCAGGGCGGGGTGTGCAGAGATGTGGGGTGAGTGTGAGGTGAGGGATGGGAGGCAGAGAGCACAGAGCTCTCTTTCAAGAAATTTGGCAGAGAAAGGAAATAAAGCTGGAGGAAGGGAGCGTGAGGGGGAAGGAGGCCAGAGGGAACGTTTGTGTTCCTTGGTGTTTAGAAGGCAGTAGACAGGAATATGTTTTAGTCGGAGGGTAAAGAGTCTGTGGAAAGAGAGAGAGGCTGAGAAATCAGGAGAAAATATGTGCAGAAAGGATCTTTTTAACTCATCAGACAGGGGATGTGATGGCCTTAAAAAAAAAAAAAGGAAGGATTCCTCTTTCTCTGAGTGAAGACAGTGGGAGGAGGTTGAGAGATTGAGGGAGCCCTAGTTGGGGGGTCTGAACTGTCCCTGAAATAATCCACATTTATCAAACACCCATTCACTATGTGTCAGGCACTGTTTTAGGGGTGCTAAGCGTGTAAGATCTTACCAATGTCTCACGACAGTCCTTAGAGTCAATACAATTATTGTCCCCTCCATCTGACCGTAATGAAAATGGGGGCACCAAGAGGACTAGTAACTGGCCCAAGGTAACACATCTAGTTACTAGTGATCTCAGGCTTAGGCAAAGGGGCCTCCGACCTGGGATCTGCAGTTTAGAAGGCTCTGCATGTCACAGCCACATGGGAAAAGAAATTTACTAACAGAATGAGACTTCAGCTTCTGGCCATAATGAAGTGACAGGGGCTAGGTTTACTCTCCGGCCTTAAAAAACTAGGACTCCAGACAAAATAGCTGAAAAAATGATTTTCAGACTTTGGACAAAGGCAACACGGGACTGGTCCCTGGGGAGAGGGAAACAAATGAGGTGAGCCCTGTAATTACCCCAGCTCCCCGCCTCCGGCAGTTTCCAGGCTTCAGTGCAGGGAGGAGGGAATGCAAACAGAGCTTGGATGTCTTGCTGATTGAGAAGACAGATTTAGAAAGGTGCTAGAAATTCACAGGCCAGAGTCCCAGGGAAGTGGAGCTGAACATATATCCAGAGATCAGCAAAGGTGTCTCCTTGAGTCTGGCTGAGCACTGATTTGCACACACATGAAAGGAAAGGCTCGGGAAAGAGCCACTGAAGGCAGAGCAATGCCTGGAGCTCACACGGGGCAGGGATTAGTTTGTGTTCCCATCAGGCAGAGTGGAAAGACCTCATAATACACGGGGCATTGAGTATAGTCCTCAGAAGCATATCCCCTTAGCAGAGGTCTAAATTAACCTTCGACTAACAGCTACTCTGTATCTGCCCTAAAAATCTTAAAAGCAAGCCTCAAAAGTATACATCTTACTTCAAGTATGTTAGCTATGTGCCAGAACAAAGTCCAACACTGCTTAAAGGAATGCAACAAACTCCTACACCAAACAATGGAAAATTCACAATGTCTAGCATCTAATCAAACTTCAGACCAATGGCCCTCACGAACATAGATGCAAAAATTCTAAACAAAATTTTAGCGAATCAAATCCAACAATATATAAAAAGGATAATACACCCTGACAAAGTGGGGTTTATCTCAGGAATGCAAAGTTGGTTTAATGTTTGAAAACCAATCAATTGAATTCACCATATTAACAAATGAAACAAGGGAAACCGTAGGATCATTTTAATAGATGTAGAAAAATTGTTTGACAAAATCCAACATCCAGTCCTGTTAAAAACTTTCAGAAGACTAGGAGTAGAAAGAAAGTTCCTCAGTCTGATAAAGAACATCTAGAGGGCTTCCCTGGTGGCTCAGTGGTTGAGAATCTGCCAGCTAATGCGGGGGACACGGGTTCGAGCCCTGATCTGGGAAGATCCCACATGCCGTGGAGCAACTAGGCCCGTGAGCCACAACTACTGAGCCTGCGTGTCTGGAGCCTGTGCTCCGCAACAAGAGAGGCTGCGATAGTGAGAGGCCGTGATGAAGAGTGGCCCCAGCTTGCCGCAACTAGAGGAAGCCCTCGCACAGAAACAAAGACCCAACACAGCCAAATAAATAAATGAATAAATAAATAATAATTAAAGGTGCTAATAATTAAAAAACAAAAAAAAAAGAACATCTAGAAACAGGGAATTCCCTGGTGGTCCGGTGGTTAGGACTTGATGCTTTCACTGTCATGGCCCTGGGTTCAATCCCTGGTTGGGGAACTAAGATCCCACAAGATGTGCAGAGTGGCAAAAAAAAAAAAAAAAAAATCTAGAAACAAACAACAACAACAACAACAACAAAAGGACATGCTAACAAGTAGCAAGGTATGACCCACAATCAGGAGAAAAATCAATCAGTAGAAACAGATTTAGAAATGAAGAGATGAAATAATTAGCAGAGGAAGACACTGAGATAATATAATTGTGCCTCACACATAAGTCTCATGTATTCAAGAAGGTAGAGAAACATATGAACATGATCAGGAGAGAAACAGAAGTTATAAAAAAAATCCAATTGTAATGTCCAGAAGTGAAAAATATAATATCTTAAATTAAAAAATACACTGAATGTGATTAAGAACAAATTAGACACTGTAGAAGAAATGATCAGTGAATATGCAGATACAACAATAAAAAACATCCAAAATGAAGCCCAGAGACAAAAAGAAGAGGGGGGAAAAAAACATAAATAGAGCATCAGTGACATTTGAGATACTACCAAGTCATCTAACATATGAGAAATTGGAGACCCAGATTGGGGCAGGGAAATAAAAAATATATATTTCTCCAAAGGAGAAATAATGATAAAAAAATTTTCAGGTTTGATGAAAACTAAAAACAACAGAGCCAAGTGGCTCAATGAACCCAGGCAGAAGAAACGTAAAGAAAACCACATAAGAACACATCATAATCAGATTGCTGAAAACCAGTAAGAAAGGGAAAACTGTATAAGCAGCCAGAGGGAAAAGAACACATCTCAGACAGAGGAACAAAGAAAAAGAGTGATAGCATATTTCTCGTGAGAAACTGTGCGAGCCATAGGACAATGGAGAGACGTCCTTAAAGTACTAAAACAAAAAAAAAAAAACAAAAAAAAAGAAAGAAAAGACAAGAAAGAAACCATCAACCTAGAATTCTATACTCAGTAAAAATATCTTTCAAAATGAAGGCAACCTACCTAGACTTTCTCAGACCTAGAAAAACTGGGATCTGGAATAGTCAAAGCAAATTTGAAAAGAAGTAGAAAGTAGGAAGACTTATACTGATTTCAAGACTTACTATAAAATTACACAAAATTCAGTGACTTTTATATTTTTCTGTCTGTCATCATAGAAAAAGCATAGCTCTGTGTACACACTCTTACCCGTTTTTGGTTTTAAGGAAGATATATTTGTCAACCTAGGAAGCTGGAACTTTTTTTATGCAATGGTTTGTTAGCTTTATTTGCAGCTTTTAACTCTCAAGATATGGAATTGGGGCGTCTCCTCTGCACTCTTGCCCTGGGCTGCAAACATGAAAGGTGGGGCTTTGTCTAGTAGGTGATAGACCCCAGACCTCACCAAAGTGGTCTGACCCCAAGTGCTCCCCACTGCACCACACTGCCTGCTAGTAGAGAATGGGGAGAGTATTGGGGAGGAGTAAAGCACAACTGTATAGCACAGGGAACTCTACTCAATACTCTGTAAAGACCAAGTGGGAAAAGAATCTAAAAAAGAGTAGATATATGCATATGTATAACTGATTCACTTTGCTGTACAGCAGAAAGTAACACAACATTGTAAATCAACTATACTCCAATAAATTTAATTTAAAAAATAAATAAAACAATGGGACTTCCCTGGTGGTCCAGTGGTTGAGACTCCGCACTTCCACTGCAGGGGACATGGGTTCGATCCCTGGCTGGGGAACTGGGATCCCACGTGCCGTGCGGCACGGCCAAAAGAAAAAATAAATTAAAAAAAATAAAATAAAATAAACAAAATACTGTATTCAAAAAAAGTAAATAAATCGATTCCAACTATATTTCAATAGGGGGGAAAAAAGAATAAAGCACAGAGGAGTTTCTGGAAGAGGCCTGTAACGATGCCAAGGAATGTCTGTGGGAGTGGAATTTAATGTACAGGAGGAAAGTTTAATGGGTGAAGGAGGTAAGGGCGGTGGGGATGCTGAGGCTTTTCTTCTGGGGACAACAGACTCACTGGAAGTAGGGTTATGAGGAGAGAGCTTGTAGCCTGGAGCTGGGAAGCCCTTGGGTTCTGACCCCTCTGTTGCGATGATTCTCCTTACTTCAGCCAATGTTCTATTACCCTCAGGAGTGGAAAGCCAGTTCACTTGACGATTGGAAAGATAAATGCATGAGGGCTTCCCTGGTGGCGCAGTGGTTAAGAATCCACCTGCCAATGCAGGAGACACAGGTTCGAGCCCTGGTCCGGGGAGATCCCACATGCCGCGGAGCAACTAAGCCCATGCGCCATAACTACTAAGCCTGCACTCTAGAGCCGCAAGCCACAACTACTGAGCCCACGTGCCGCAACTACTGAAGCCCACACGCCACAACTACTGAAGCCCACATGCCTAGAGTCCATGCTCTGCAACAAGAGAAGCCACTGCAATGAGAAGCCTGTGCACTGCAATGAAGAGAAGTCCCCGCTCCCAGCAACGAAGACCCAACGCAGCCAAAAATAAATAAATAAATAAATAAATTTAAATAAATAAATAAATGTATGAGAAACAAAGCAACATACTACGTTCTGGCAAGATACTTTGCCTGCTGGATACCACTAATGCCGGGCCAGCAATAGCTAGTGGTAGAGTGTGTTAGACACAGGCTAGCACTAAGCCAACATCTTTCTCTTTGATGGTATCAAAAGGATTAAAAAAGACTCAAAGTGCAAAGTCACTTTTTAAAATATATTTTAATTAATTAATTAAATTTATTTTTGGCTGTGTTTATTTTATTTTGGCTGTGTGTGCGGGCTTTCTCTAGTTGCAGTGAGTGGGGGCTACTCTTTGTTGTGGTGCGTGGGCTTCTCGTTGTGGTGGCTTCTCTTGTTGCAGAGCATGGGCTCTAGGCGAGTGGGTTTCAGTAGTTGTGGCGCTCGGGCTTCAGTAGTTGTGGCACACAGGCTTAGTTGCTCTGCGGCATGTGGGATTTTCCCGGACTAGGTATTGAACCTGTGTCCCTTGCATTGGCAGGCGGATTCTTAACCACTGCGCCACCAGGGAATTCCCAAGCAAAGTTACTTTTTGCAAATCATCTCTGGGACACCAGTGATACAGCCTGCATCGTCTGGGAAACATTGCTCTGGGCCAGACTCCTGAGGGTGCAAAGCCGAGTGGTCAAGCCAGACTTCCCTATCTACCACTGACCTAACGTTATGTGCTGGTACCTTGTCTCCAAAGACAGCCCCCAACAATCTCTCCCATCTCTGTGCCATGTCGCTCCTCCTACCAGGAGACAGAGGCTATCTCCACTCCCAGAGAGTCTGAGCCGCCCTTGGGGCTCACCTTGAAGAATAGAATGCACCAGAAGTGAAGTGTACCAGTTCTAGCCCAGGCATTAACTGACGGCTTCTGCCTGGACTCCTTGGGGCCCTGGGCTGCCATGCGAGAAGCCCACTTTGCTGGAGAAGGAGGTCCAGCCACCACAGTTGAACTTCCAGCTGAATGTAACCAAATGAGTGCCCCACTGCCACCACAAGGAGCACAGGTACTGCCCAGCTGAGCCCCCAGAATCATAAGTAAATAGCTGTTCTTTTAAGTCACTATGTTTTGGAGCAGTTTTTACACAACAGTGGGCAACTGACCATATGCCAAGCACCGCCAACAGCCTTACACATGTTATTTGTTTAATGCTTACAACATCCCTGGGAGAAATGTTACCTTTCGCTCCATTTTACAGATGGGAAAACCCAGGCTCAGAAGGGTGACATCACCATGCCCGCGGTCTCACAACTAGAAAGTACTGGAGTGTAGACTGGACCTAGTCTGTCCAACTCCAAGAGGGCAGGACAAGGGGCTGGCTGGGAGACCAGGGGAGAACCTGTGTTCCCATGCCAGGAGGGAGAGAGAGGTGCCACCCAACTTGCTCTCGTCCAGGACCGTTCTGGTTCCCCGGCCAGAGTGCAGCCGGCTGAGGAGGGTAGTGCAAGACGGAACAGGAGGCCAGGTTCTGTGTTGGGGGTTAACGTGGGGAGAAAGGGGCTCCGTGACCAGGAACTCTTTGACTCAGACGGACCCCAGCCCCCCACCCTGCCTGGGACACCACCAGACTTCACATGATCCCAATTGGATATTATCTCTGAGACGGTCTCCTGGCTTGTCCAGCTTGCTAACCCCGGGACCCACGTGACCAGCCTCCTGCTACCCAGTGCCCATGCTGTGATGGATATGGGGCTGCCCACTGTGGGCATTTCCCTGGCACAGAGGTCCCTCCTGCTTGTCTACTGGCATCCTGCCAAATAGTCTTTTCATGTCACAAGCTAAACCTGAAATTCCCCTCCCCCGTTGATCCTGGATGCTTAGATGGCTGAGAGGGGACATTAACGACACTAGTATCTCCTCAGGCCCGCAGAGCCCGCACTGTGATTCAGAGCTGGGTGCCCAGGGGTCCCTCCAGGCATCTGTTTGCGTGAATTTACTCACAGACAGGTGGGCATTCCTTGGAGGCCTGGGAAGAGAAGGGATGTTTCTAGTGCCGTAGCCTGGGACGGAGGGAGACAAGAGAGGAATGAAGTGAAATCAACAGAGGGGACTGTGGAGTGTCGCTCTCAACCTCCGGTCCACCGTTCTCTGGAGACGTCAGAAAGCTGAAAGCCATGTTTCTCAGAACTCGCTGGCAATAGGGATCCAGGTGCAAATTAGTTTCCCCCTAATGTAGATGCATTGGGTGGTATTTGGAAGCAGCAGTGAATGCCCTTTTGGGCTGCTTTTGCTCCTGGTAAACGTGGAGGAAATGTGCCATTTTTCTGCTGCAGCCTCCCAGGGGCCACTCTGTCGCTTCCTGGCTGTTGAGAGGCTAGTTTGGCAGAAGCAGTAGCAGCTTCCTGAACCCTGGATGGCAGCCATGGGGTGTGATCTTGAACTCTGAGCTCCAGTGGGGCCTCAGAGGGAGAAGTCCCTGGTGGGTCCCAGACGGTCACCTCCTCTTCTGGGAGATGTTGTTCTCCTGACTTGGGCAGGGCCACACCTTTCTGGTAGGAGCTACATCTCCCTCTGCCTGGATGCTTGTCTTCCCTCCTCTTGTTACCTCTCCTCCCTCTTTAAATCCTCTCCCCACGAGAGCAGCTCAGTTTCCAAACCGTCACTTATTCTGTAGATTCGAAGGTGGCCCCTGGGCTTGCAGGAGGATGGACAAAGAATCCAGAGGTTGACAGTGTAGCCTTGGAGCTGTCACTCACCACCCGAGCCCTGGAGAACACGCCCTTTCTTTTGTGGGCCTCGGTTTTCTAACCTGTAAGATGATAGGGTTGAAATGAAAGTTCCCTCCCAGCTTGAACCTACGATGATTCATTCCACAAACACGTAATTGAGGGTCTGCTGT
The DNA here is from genome assembly GCF_965194825.1 of Balaenoptera physalus. NCBI lineage: Eukaryota > Metazoa > Chordata > Mammalia > Artiodactyla > Balaenopteridae > Balaenoptera > Balaenoptera physalus. Next base: position 33,965,982 of record NC_138896.1, read on the forward strand.
CTGACAGGTACTGGGCTGGGTGCTGGGGCAACAAGATGAATGGGGCCTGGTTTTTGCAGAGCTCACCTTCTAGAAGACAGGCAGGTGAATAAGCACGGAATTAAACCACAGAGGGCTACGTGCTGTGCCGTGGTTGAAAGAATAGAGCTCTACCAGTTTTGTGAAGAAAGCAGCAGTGTCCTGGCTCCCTGTCCCCCACCTCCACCCCTCCACCCGACCCCCAGTCCCCCCACTCTCAATTCTTTTAGATGCTTCCTTTGAGTTTTAGCAGCATACATATCTGTAGAAAAGAGACTTGCATCGCTACTTTTTGACTTTTCAGTTTTAGGTGCCAATTAAGTTTCACTTTATAAGATGTAGATTAAATTATCTTTTATCTACCCTCCCCATTAGAACCTTCCCCCAGAACCCCTTCGTGTCTCCCCATTCTCCCAATATGGTTACATCATCCTCTTGGTTAAATGGGACCTCAGTGTCTTCATTTTTATGACTAAATGTTATTTATAGCTAAACCATGTAGTATATTATTACTATTTCAACATTTTTTTCTCTCTAGAGTGAGCTGCCCTTTTTTATTTGCTTAGTTTTCCTCATACATATTAGTGATTCAATCTCTAAATCTTCCCTGGTAGTGTGGATCTCATCTCAATATGTCCAAATTTTAGGCATTCTGTGCATTTCATCTTCTTGAAGAAATCTCTCCCAGAGCCCTTTCACTTCTCCAGGAGGACCTGCTTGCTCTCTACTCCTGGCACGGATCCTAATCTCTCTCTTAGTTGATTTTCTGCTTTCTTTTTCTTGTGTTTGGGGGAGGGAACACATCCTCCACCCTCCCACTGTGAGAAATGGTAAATGAGAGTTGCAGTTTGGGGAGAATTTGCATGTCTCAACATGTTTTTATTTTACAAATTAATAGTTTAGCAGGGTATGGAATTTTAGGTTGCAGAAAAATCTCTTAGAACTTCTACGGCAATGCTCCATCATCTATGACAGTGCTGTTGAACAACCAATGCTGTTTGGAGTTCTGATCCTTTCATGTGACTCAGTTTTCTCTCTAGAAGTTTGTAGCATCTGTGTCTCCAGTTCTGAAATTCCATGATGCTGTGCTTTGGTGAGGGTACATTTTTATACGCTCATTGGCCTGTTCAGTTTGGAACTCATGTTCATCAATTCTGGGAAATGTTCTTGAAATACTTTTTAAGGGCTTTTCTCTTCTCTGTTTTTTCTGTTTTCCTCCTTTGTTTTTGTTTCTTTGTTTGCTTGCTACAGTTTGGGAGGATATCTTTAACTTCCAGTCTTCCTGTTTAATTTTCATTCCTGTTAAGTTTTAAATTTCTGAGACCTCATTTTGTTCTCTGAATGTTCATTTTTATAGCATCTTATTCTTATTTCATGGATGCAATATCACATTTCTCTGAGAATAAATAATTTTTTAAAAAGTTTCTTTCTGTCTGCATAACAGTTTCCTCCAAATTGCTTTCATCTGTTTGTTTTGACCTCTGTTTTTCACATTAGATGCTTTCCTCATATGTCTGTGAATCTTTGGGTTTCTGGTTTTTTTTTTTTCTTTTTTAGTTTATTTAGTTTATTTATTTATTTTTGGCTGTGTTGGGTCTTCGTTGCCGCACGCAGGCTTTCTCTAGTTGCGGCGCGTGGGGGCCACTCCTCGTTGCGGTGCGGTGGCTTCTCTTGTTGCAGAGCACGGGCTCTAGGCGCATGGGCTTCAGTACTCGCAGCATGCAGGCTCAGTAGTTGCGGCACATGGGCCCTAGGGTTCGTAAGCTTCAGTAGTTGTGGCTCACGGGCTCTAGAGTGCAGGCTCAGTAGTTGTGGCACATGGGCTTAGTTGCTCCGTGGCATGTGGGATCTTCCCTGGACCAGGGCTCGAACCCATGTCCCCTGCATTGGCAGGCGGATTCTTAACCACTGCGCCACCAGGGAAGTCCCTGGGTTTCTGCTGAAGCATGGAACTCTAAAAGCTTTGCAACTGTGGGCAGGCCTTTGCTGCCTCTGCCCTTTAGAAACCCTTGATGTCAGAGTCGTTCACCCAATCCCCTGCAGTGGTCCTGTCTCTCCTACATCAGTGTTTCCTCCAGCCCAAAGGCCCTCCATTTACTCACTCCAGAATATGCATCTCCCATCATCTACAGTGGTACAGGGAGGGGAAGGGACCTGCCTGCACAGAGTAGGGGAGGGATCTGGAGGACTAACTGCTCCTTAAACTGACTTTCAACTAGTTTGCTTATTTTTTTAATAGACTTTCTTTTTTAGAGAAGTTTTAGGTTCACAGCAAAATTGGGTGGAAAGTATAGAGAGTTCCCATGTACCCCCCGCCCCACACATACCCAGCCTCCCCCATCATCCACATCCTCACCCCAGGGGACATTTGTTAAAACTGATGGACCTACACTGACACATCATTGTCCCCAAAAGTCCACAGTTTACATGCAGGGTTCACCCTTGGTGTTGAACATTCCACGGGTTGGGACCAATGTATAAAGACAAGTGTCAACCATACAGTCTCACAGCGAGTATTTTCACTGCCCTAAAAATCCTGTGCTCCCCCGATTCATCCCTCCCTCTTCCCAGCCCCCGGCAACCACTTACATTTTACTTTTTAAAATCCACCTTTATCCCTACTTCTAGAGGTAACCAAGGTAACCCATGCCAACCCTCCCCTGACCTCTGTGCCCTGAGTGTGGAGCGGGGGGAGGCAGGGAGATTGCCTCTCAGCTGCCCTCTTCACTGGCTGAGGACTCAGCTTTCTCTGCCCATCCTCTCTCCAGCTTCTGAAACTTGTTGCTGTTGTCTTCTCCCTTGTTCTTTTCTTTTCTTTTTTTTTTTTTTGCTGTGCCGTGCATCTTGCGGGGATCTTAGTTCCCCAAGCAGGGATCGAACCCAGGGATTGAACCCAGCGGTCTTGCAGTGAAAGCAGAGTCCTAACCACTGGACTGCCAGGGAATTCCCTCCCTTGTTCTATTCTATTTGTTTCTATGAGTCTACACTCTAAAACAAGTCCCTCTGCTGTAGTTTAGCAGGGCTTCAGGATGGCTGGAAGGGAAACGCATGAGCTCAACTGGCCACCTTTAATTAGAAGCTGCTCCAGTTGGATTTTCTGTTGTCACCTCAAATTCACCTTGACCCAGACACCCACCCCCCATCTTCTCCTGCAAAATAAGCTCCTTCTCTTAGGAAATTCTTAGTAGGTTCTGATTTCTGCCAGTGGCTTCCGCTGCTCTGTTACCTAAGGCCTAACACCATAGGGTCCTCTCTGCACCTGTGCGTCCCTTGCCTCCTGTTCATGAAACTAGTCTCCCCTCTGGTGTCCTTCCCATTTCCCCTCCTCTGTTCACAGAGGCCACCCAGATTCAGCTTCTCACACCCAGACCTGAAGGAACGGCCTGTTACTGATCTTCAAGCATCCTCCCTTCACATTTAACCTCCGAAATGTCTTCAAACAAACAAACTTGCCATGGTCATGTCATTCACGGCTCAAAAATATTTTGTCTAGAGTAAAAAGTGCCAATTTCTGAGTTAGGTAGGGGAGTTTCTACAATATGACTCCTATCTGCCTCTCCTGGCCTCATTCTCCTGCTAGGACCGCTGGGCGTGGTTACGGCCACTCTGAACACACTGGCCCTTCCTGACTCTGTTCCCTCTGCCTACACACCTTTCAAGATTCAGCTTAAATGCTGCCTCTGACGCAAAGCTTCACAAGTTATCCCGGGGAAGTTGCCAACACCCTCTTCTGTGTTCCCAACCTCAAGTGGAATGTCCTAGTGCCATTTTTCTTTTTAAAAAAAAAAAAATTAATTTATTTATTTTGGCTGCACCAGGCCTTAGTTGCGGCATGCGGGATCTTTAATTAGGCATGTGGACTCTTAGCTGCCGCATGCACGTGGGATCTAGTTCCCTGACCAGGGATCGAACCCCGGCCCCATGCATTGGGAGCGCAGAGTCTTACCCACTGGACCACCAGGGAAGTCCTGTATTGCCATTTTTCGGCTTACATATCTGTCTCTCTTTGGGGTTCTTTGAGGGGAGGGACTGTGTCTTTTCCCTCTTGTACATTCAGGGCTTAGCTTGGTGCCTTGTATACATTAAGTTCTCAATAAATGTTGAATGTATGAATGATTGACTTTATAGTTATACTTCATTATTTGTGTCTATTCTTTTCTATGCTGCTGCCTTCATTATCACCATATTAATAATCCTTTGATAGGAAGATCGTTTTAATAATTAAACTCCCTGCAAGTGTCATTAGAAGGACCTTCTTTGTACCAAAGATTGCTCGCAGCAAAAGGGAAAAGAGTATTTTCTTTTTGCATGTTGCCTAGCTTCACTTATTATTTTACTTCTTTACATATCCGTGTTCTTTCTCCAGCTGCTCTGTAAGCCTCCCAAGGGCAGGGCCTGTGCCTAGCTCTTCCTTCCAGCATTCTCCATAGCACCCAGCTCCAGCCTAGGTAGAGAGTAGGGGCTCAGTGAAGATTTGTAGATGGAACGCGTGTGCTATGAGGTCGGGGAGGATAAGTGGGCCGGTCTGGGGTGACTCTCTGATGTGGAAGCAAAATCAGGAAGCCCAGCGGGGCCTGGGTCAGGCCTGGGAGGAGGGAGACGGCAAGGACCAGCGTGGACTATGGGAGAAGGCATCTAGGAATAGCCCATCACAGCCAAGTGTTCTTTGGGAAGCAGGGAGAAGAGGAAGATGAGGAAGGAGGGAGAGGGAGGGAGGAGAGGAATGTGTGTGAACAGAGTGGCAGTGGGGTGGGTGGTGGTCAGTGCAATGGGGGAGGGGCTAAGTGGGTGGGAAGGCCTCCAGGGTCAAGGCCTCAGGGCAATTTCTTCACTCTAGGGGCTGACCAGCCCCGGTCGCCCCACTCCCCTGCCTCCCGTTCGCCTCCGGAACCCCACTTTGTAGTGCGGGCATCAGAGCCACCTTCAACTTCATTGCTGCTGAATCTTCCCTCCCTCAAGTGAGGATCACCAGGTCCAGGCCTCTGCTCCGGGATGGTGTGCCCTGCTCCCTCCCTCCTCCCCTCCCTCCCTCCTCTGGTGAGTCCCATGACCGATTCTAGACCCTCCCTCCCAAAGGGGGCCCCACCCTTCTTCCTGAGCAGCTGTGGTCGAGTCCTGGGGGAGATACTGAGAAAGGAGATGTGAGAAACACCTAATCTGATGGAGGAGGGAGGGTCCACTCACAGGCACTCATGGGAGAATCAACCTGAACCTCTGCTGCCCTCTCTCCGCCCCGCTTAAATATGTATCAGAAAACACAAAATCATTACAGCCGAGAAAACTAATAGCAAAACCTTTTCTTGACATTCCATGGCGGTGTCTCCTCCCCTCCACCTCTGGGGTCCTTCTCTCTCTCCCTTTGCTGCTAAACTCAGTGAGAGAGAGATTCCCCCTCGCCCCCGTTTCTGCTCCACACAGGGACTCCTTCATGCAGCTCTCCTGTGCTCCTCCTCTCCTCGGAAACTATGCTGTCCTAGGGTGCCAGGGGCCTCCTGTTGCCAAGTCCACGTTGGTGGCGGTGGCATGGAGCCTGAAGCTGTCCCTGGCCTTGCCTTCCGTGAGCACGGCAGCCCTGCCACTGCAGAGCCCCTGCCTCGGCCTCGGGACCGCCCTCTCACCAGTTCTCCCTCCTTGCCCCCTGACCATCTCTGTCTTCCTTCACAGCCACGCCTCTTGCCCCACGACCAGATGTGGGCCCAGATGTGCTTCACCAAGGTCCATCTCTCCAGCCCCTCTGCACAGGGCCAGCTGGCTGTCCTGCCCCTCCCTACAGGCCCAGTTGAACATCGAACCTCTTCCTTGGCTCTGTCTTGAGCCCAGAGGGGCTGAAAGCATGAGATTTCTTCCTCTGGCCCAGGACCCAAACCTTGGAATCATTCCTCTTTTGTTTTTAAATGAAATATTCCAGCCACACAAAGGTACAGGGAATAATGGAATGAACCCCTGTGTTCCCACCAGCTGGCTCAAGAATAAACCATTATCGATATACTTGAAGCCCCTTGAGTACCGCTCCCCATCGCATCTCCCCTTCCCCAAGGAGGCAGCCACCATCCTGAATTTGTTATTTATCATTCCTACAAATTCTTTAAATGTTCGCTACATGTGTATGTGCCTTACATGATATATAGCTTTCATATGCATGGCTTTAAGCATTATGTAAATGGCAGCACAATGTATCTTTCTTCCATTTTCTCCCCTTCAAATGTACCCTGCTGATGACAAGTAGCTCTGGTGTATCCCTTTTCTCTGCAGTCTAATATTCCATTGTGAAAATGTGCCACACTTGACGTCCCCCCGTCCCGTGAATAGACATTTCAGATAACACTCAGCTGAGGTCATTCTGGACCTCTCTTCTCTCGTGCAGTCACCTGGTCCCAGTTTCTACTCTGTTGTTCAAAAAGCTTCCTGATATCATTTTCCAAAGCAACCTCCCTATTTGGGACTCCTTCGCCCGTCACCTGGACAACCCCAGTAGCCACCTAATGGCCCCCGCAGCCCCAGCTTAGCCCACTCGCCCCGCAGCTACTTTCTCCCCACACCTGATGTCAGTCGGTTCCCCTCTGCTCTAAACCCTCTCCTGAGCGCTTCCCCTGGCCGCCAGCCTGGACTCCCAGCTTGCCTTTGGACCCTCCAACAGTCACTCCCACTGGCTTTCCAGTATCATCTCCCAGTCCTGCAGCCTCTCTGGCCTTCTTGACTCTCCCCTAAATGCCCTAACCCATCCCACCCCTGCTTTCTCTGGGTGGTTGCCCCGCTTGCCAGGCTCTCCTGCTGAGCCTTATCTTTCCCTCGAGGCTATTACAGTGCCGTATCTTCTCCGAGAAGCCTGCTCTGAACACCTCTGCAGGCCACAGCATGGCGTGATGGAATCACTGATTTCGCCCCTGCCAAGCTCACTTATGTATTTATTGAAGTACCAGACTGTCCCCCTCTGATGTAAACTCGGTGACATGGGCCGCGTTTGAATCTTCGTCAGCAGCACCAGCAGTATCGCCGCTGACAGGGTATCGGCAGGCGTAGGCCCGTATGCATGCTTCACATCCACGATTCCATTTAATTCTCCCCCTCGATCTTCTGAGGAGTCAGGAATTCTGATCACCACTTTATAGATAAGGAGACTGCACCACAATTCACGTGCCGGGGGTCTAGCCCGGTGCCAGAGGAGGTAAATGTGTGTCGGCAATGACAGTGGTGGGCCAGGTTTCTGTCAGTCCACTGGCTTCTCTGCCCCTGCCTCTCTCTCCTCACTCAGCCCTTTGTTTTCTGCCACGTGAACCTTCCCGAAGCTCCATCTAGGTCTACCTACAAGCTTAGAACGTTTCTCCTCTCCCCACTTCCCACCCAAGTTTCCCCCTCCCAGCTGCAGCCTCTCTTCCAGGGAGTCCTCCAGGAGTGCACCGGTCCCCTCACCCCCATGGTAATTGGCATCCAAGACCACATTTTGTTAAGAGCTATTATGTGCTGTGGGCCTAATATGCACTAGACATGTTTTGATATGCTGTATAATTAATCTTCTCAACAAGCCAGTGATGATCGCCCCACCCCAGTCTACAGACGAGGAAACTGAAGCCCAGAGAGGTCAAGAAGTTTTCCCAAGGCCACAGAGTCAGCAAGTAGCAGAGGCAGGATCTGAACCCCTGCAGGCCCTCAGTTTTCTCCCCTGCAGTCCTCGGCACTTGGCTGATCACCGTCAGTTTCCCAGACAGAGAACCAGCTCTCTGAGAGCTGAGTCCCGTGTGTCTCTGGTGTCTGCCCACCCGTGTTCCTGCGCTTGGCCTGCCCCTGAGCCCAGGCAGCGCCCGATGGAGACAGTCTGAGTTCCAGGTCTGAGAGCAGGAGGGGCCCTGACCCCTAGCAGGGGTAGAAGCCTTCTACTCAGGGCCAGGAGCTCCAGAATGCCCACCCCACCCTGTACCAACCTTGTTCATTTGACCCATCTCCCAAAGGTGGCCAGTGCCCCCTCCCCACACCCCCTCCCCGGCCCCTCTTGGGTAGGACAGAGGGCCTTTCAGCCTTGGCTGCCACCGTGACCACCTTCTTGGGAGGGGCTGTTTTTCTAAACTTTTGAACCTGAGGTGGAGGCAGACCGCAGGCGTGGAGGGGACCTGGGCCTGTGTGATGGGATGTCACCGTGACTACCGGGTGGATGTGTCCCCACCCTGGCTGGCCACAGGATAATTGCAGGCTTTCAAGATGGAAGGGACTTCTTGGTGTAAACGTAGCTAATTAGCAGCACGTGTGTGTGTGTGTGTGTGTGTGTGTGTGTGTGTGCGCGCGCGCGCGCGCGCGCGCGCACGCCTTGTGAATCTGCACCCACCCCCACCCCTGACCAGGGGCCTCTTTGCTTTCACTGCTCAGACTCACTCCGTTTTCCAGCAGAAGGCCTCCCAGTACCCCCCTCCCAGTCTGATTAGTTTTATAGAGCGTTTCAGCCTTCTTTCTCCGGTTCCCTCTGTCCCTTAGAGACATTCCAAGCCTCAACTTACCTCATTCTGCCTAGAGAAGAACAGCATCTGGGGAACTCTGAATTCAGGGCCTGATTCCTGGCTCTGAGGCACTCTGTACCTCAGTTTCCCCTTTGGGAGTCTCCAACAAGGGGTGGGGGGAAAGCCAAAGTGTACAGTGTCACTAGAAAGCTGAGACTAAGGCACCGAGCCGCTGTCTTCCCTTCCCCCACTGCAAACCAGATTCCTCATTCTTAATGTTTCATCTGTTAGCCTCTGATTCCCGGAGTCTCAGTTTCCTCATCTGTCAGATGGGGATAATAACAGTATCTAACTCGAGTTGTTGTGAGGATTACACAAAATATAAGGCTTCTAGAATAGTGTGGGGTATGTGATAAGAACACTAAATGTTAGTAATTATTGTTACCATTAAAAATCTTTACTGAGCCCTTTGTGGTGAGCAGTGTACTAGGCTCCAGAGGCGTCATCTCTCCAGATCACTCTCATCTCTCTTCTCCTGTTTCTGCTCCGGGTGCTTCATACGTCACAAGTTGGAGGGGGTCTGGAAGCCCCCAAACAGCAGGAGGAACACTTTTCTGCCCTAGGCTAGAGACTGCTCTCAGGGACATGGGGTTTTAGGGCCGTGGTTGTCACAGGAAGTTGAGCGCCCTCTCCCCACACCCCCACCTCCCATCCTCCCCTGGAGGGCAAGTTTGCCCAAAGAGGAGCAGAAGCTCGGCTTTGTCTGAAGCGCCCTCTGCTGGCCATCGGCGAAGGCCTTGGTCAAGGGCGGCGAGTTAAATAGAAGGTTGGGGGAGAGTAGAGCCTTCTGAATGTGAGGGGAAGGGGACTTCTGCCCGATGCAGAGCCCACAGTGCCACCTTCTCACCCTCAAAATGCCTGGCTTGGAGTATTTTTTTTTTTTTAAACCAGCCTGAGAACAGTTTCCAAAGACAGATTTTCTCTCCCCTGGTAAATGCAGAAATAGACCAGGACAAGCAGCCAGCCAGAGCTAACAACCTGCCCCCCAACAGCTGCACAAAACAGTAGGAAGGCGAGCAGCTAGACAGCATGCAGAACTTCCTGACAGCAAAACATGATTGGGGGTGGGATGTGGGAGGTAGTTCTTATTTAGAAGAAGGTAACGATGTAATGATGGGGAGGAGTGTCCCGCGTGGGATCTGTCAGATCAGAAAGGAAATTAATTATTGAGTCTGTACTCAGAAGATGGAGGCCCACAGCAGCCTCCTGTTTCTCATATTGTAAGACCTTCTTCTCTGACAACACCTGGGATAGATCTTCACCCCATGTCCAAATGTACTGACCAGACATTTGCCGGATCCCTGTGGGGAGGAATCAAAAAAAAAAAAGGACTCAAGTTTGAAGCAGGAGAAACTGAAGTTAGATCACTGGAAGGACTGTCCTGGTAGTGAGGCTGGGTGTATCCTTGTCCCTTTAGAGTCTCCCATGTGGGAAGGATGCTCCCAGGGCCAGCCTAGAAAACAAATCTTCTTCCGTGGGTGGAGTAGGGAGTTTGGCAGCCAACACCTCTGGATTTTCTAGAAGGCTGGTGGGTTCCGAGGGGAAGGAGGGGAGGGGAAGCGGCGGCTGCAGTTAAACTGAGGGTAACCTCTTTATTGCGTTGTAGAGAGTGCCGTTGTCCACACCAATTACATGCAGCTAGTTCTACCATACAGAACCCTGGTGGCCTCCACGGAGGGCGAGGTGGGGCAGATTATTATATTATCAATGCCACTTGTTCATAGTGTCTGGTGGGCGAGCCGGCGGGTAGAGGGTGGGGATTCTGAGTCCCCAGGCTGAGCTTCCCTGGCCTGACCTGGCCAGGCCCCTCCTGAGATGCCCTCTGTAAGGAGGGACAGGGGATTCACCCTGGGCTCTACAACAATGTCCAGAGGATTGGAGCAGGGCGAGGAGGCAGGGTGGACAGGGGTGGACAGAAAGTGGGGAGAGTGAGACAGAAGGACACAGATGATGGTTGAAAGGAGTAGGAAGGGCCTGAGACCCATAAGTCAGCGGAGACTCAATCTCCAGCTCCTGCTGGCTCTTTTCTGCTCTACTTCCCTCAAGCCTGGCTTTCAGAAAGTTCCAGCAGTTTGGTGATTTGTGGGGTTACTGATTCCAGTTCTGCTGCTTTCTCAACATCTTCCCCCCCCCCCCCCCGCGCCCTGCACTTCCGCTGAGTACACACACTCCTTCCCGCGCCCTGCTCTGGAGGAGGGAGTGTCTGGAAGGTGAACAGTGCAGGGAGGAGGGAACTGGCCGATAACCCAGTAACGGCACTGGGGTCTGAGGAAGGCGGAGGGGGCTCCCCTGTTGGGGTGGGGCAGCAGACGGGGAGCCAGGACTTGATGTGGGCTGGTGTGGTGGTGCCCCCCTCCCCACCCTGCCTTTAACAGCCTGCACCTTTTCCTCCCCCAGCTGTCGGGGTCCAGACTGCATGGGCTAGAATAACCCCTTTTTCGACCTGAGCCCACCAGTGCTATGACACTGCACACAGGGGTGGGCGAGCATTTCAATGCCACACACACACCTATCCAGGTAGCCCCCAGGAAGACACGGGTGATGGGCCCAGAGGGCACCTTGGCATGCGGTCCTGCAGGAGGAACCCTCTCCATCCCTAGAGGAAATCTACTCCCTAATGAAAACATCCAGGCCAGGAACCTGGATTTCAAACCCACGAATGAACCGGGGCAAGGAGCTGTGACTTTGGGAGAAAACAGGAGAACGATGGAGAGACCTGGTTTGAAATTTCCGAGAATGCTAAGATGACGGATGGAAAAGGGGGCCAGGCGGAGCAGAGAGGAGCCAGAGCCCTGGCTGGGATGAACGTGGAGGTGCCGGTGCGCGGGGTTCAAGCCCACTCCCGTACTTGCAGGAAGTCCCCCTTCAGGAGCCCCCAGCTGTCCAGAGCCATCTTTGTGCTTTCACACCCCTGCCCTCCCTCCCCTTGCTGACACACGCAGGGCCCTGTGAATAGAGGACGTTTAATATTTCTGTGCTGGTCAAACAGAACACAGGTGGGGAGTACATAGGGGAGGGGGCGGAGGGCCCCCTGCCTCTTGGGAGGGGTGGATTGTGAAGGGGTGTATGTGGGGGGTTTCTTGGGAAATAGTCCAAGGAGTCTTCTCAGCAAAGGGGCCTGGCCTGGGGTGTCATAAGCATCAAATACACCCAGTCCTTGGCCTTAAGTTGGGGTCCCCCATAGGGGGTCTGTGGAGAGTCTCACTTTTTTTCCAGCTCCTTCGCTGGAATCCACACTCCCAGTGTGATGGGGGACTTGGTCCTGGAGAGAGGGGTCTGGAGAGCCCCCAGTAAGCAGCCCAGGGTTGGGAAGAGGGCTCCCGTGCCCACCACCCAAGGGGCAGAGAACCCCGCGGGGTGCCGAGGGCTGCCCATCTCCTCCCCTCTGCCTGCTTTCCTTCCCCCCGGGCTGGGCAAGAGCAGAGGGGAGGTGAGCAGGGTCGCCAACCTCTACTGAGTCCCAGGGTCCTCAGGGTGGGGTGGAGGGAGGGTGGAGAGAGAGGGTCTTGGCCACCAACAGACACTGTAAACTTTGGTTTAAAACAATAACTTAAGTTGGGGAGGGCTTCCAGCCTGGGGCCGGGATGGGAAGCGGGATGAGCAGGGGGTACGGGAGGCGACAAAGGAAAAAGCCAACAAAAAGTTTTGGTTTTTGCTTCCGGCATAAGAAAGGTCTTTGGTCATCTGTGTAACTGGGGGGTGGGGGGACAGGGAAGGGGTGCTGAGGGCGGGTGAGGGAAGACTGCGGTGGGGGACCTGAAGGCTGGGGTGGGAGTGACCTGTTGGGTCACAGCAGCCACCGTATTCATCCCACCCGCCCCTCAAGCCTGGTGTCAGCCTGGCCTTTCCCTGGGACACAGGCAGATGCTTCCCGCAGTCCTGGCACCACCTGGGGCCCCAACTCCAGCCTCAAGGGTAGCTCGGCCGCCTTCAGCGGCTCTACCTCCACGAGTGCACCGGGTACAGGTCTCTGTGGACGAGGTGGGCACCGGGCCACTTCCTATGCTCCCTGGCCTGGGGGGCAGCACCCAGGAAATGGGGGTGGAGGCCCAGTTCGGCCTGGGGGGGACCCGGAACCAGGCAGCCCTGCTCCCACGGAACCCCCCGGGGCACTCCACTTGTCCCCGCCCCCCCCTCACCAGCTGTGGCTCTTGATCGGGCACAGCTGAGGGACAGGTTTTTCCTGGGGCTGCTCTGAGACTTTAGCTGCCCCCAACCCAGGCCAGGGGTAGGAGCAGGGCTGGAGCTACTTCTTCACAGTAAGGACAAGAAGGTGGAAGGGTGCACAAATTAGGGAAACGGGGGCCTCTGGCCAGAGAGTACTGCCAGAGCAAGATGGGGGGGCCCTGGGTGTGAGAGGGTGGCTCAGCCCCGCCTGCGGGTCTCCATGGCACTGAGGGGCACTGAGGGGCCCTGCGGGGGCGAGCTGGTGGGGGAGGAGGGCCCTGCTGCTGCTGCTGGTGGTTGGGGGGCGGGGGAGGTGGGATTCGGATGTGGGCGGGGGAGTCTGAGGAGGGGTCTGGGCCCTCCGTGTCCTCTGCTGGTCCCAGACCAGGGGTTCTGTGTCCCCTCGGGGGCAGCCGGTCCCTGCCCCCCCACTCCGAGCGTCGTCGTAGGTCAGTCAGGTCACCTTGGGAGTTGCTGGCCCAGCCCCCCATCTGAGTCCTGGAAGTGCCTTGAGGTTGGGCGGGGCGAGGAGTCGGGGTAGGTGGGGCCTGGCTTCCGGGAGGGAGGGGTCTCACCCCTGCCCTGCCTGCCCCTAGAGGCCCTTAGGACAGTTCCTCTCCCGGCAGCTCCTCCTCCAGGTCCCTGTCTTCTGGAGGCCCCGAGGTGCTGGGGTTAGGGGGCCCCAGGGGGGGTCCCGGCCGCCTGTCTTCCTCCGCCTCAGCTGGCTCCTCTTTCACCTGCACCTGGTGGCTGTGACAGAAGGGATGATGTGGGCACCCTGGAGGTCCTCTCCTGCCGGCCCCAGCCCAAAATGCATCCAGGATCTGGGGGCACAGGGATGTGTCCAGAGCTCGCCTCCCCAGGACCCCCTCATCTCTGAGCCGCTGGGGCCTGATGTCTCAGGTCTGGTTTCCCTTCAAAGGAAAGGAGGTCTTGGGATGGACAGAGATTGCCTTTGGTTGGGAAGGAGAGGGGAAGGGAGACGACAGAGGATGGAGAAGAGAGGGAAATAAAGAGGATACGGGGTGGGGGGAGGGGGGGCAGAGGGGAGCAATGAGAAGAAAGAGAGGGGCCACCTGCCCTGGGAAGAGAGCTGTGCTGGAGGCCACAAGATGGGGATCCCAGCTGCAGGGGGAGAAGATTCAGCCTTCCTGATGTTTGCGGGGGGCACGGCGGTGGGCTGGGGTCCATGCCATGGGCTCACCTGTACTGGGGTGGGGAGAGGCGAGGGGGGCTGCTGCTGCCGTTGCTGGGCAGCGGCTCCATGGGGGCGCCCACGTCGTCATGGCTGAGGGGCAGGAGGCTGCTGGCAGAGCCAGGGTTCAGCATGCCAGGGCTGTTGAGGAGGGGGAAGCTGCTCTCGGCCAGGGCAGCCTGGAGGGCACAGAGTTGGGGCCTGTCAGTGGGCTCCACCCAGTCAAGTGCTGTCCCTTCCCCAGCCCTAGAGAGCCTCCCGTGTGTCCACGGGCTGGCAGATCTCTGGCACCCCCTCCCAAGGCCAGAGCTCCGAAGCTGAGCTGCCTCCCAGCTTTCCTGAGAACCTGGGCCTGACTTCTTCCCTTCCCGGGAGAGAGAGGACCCCCACGCCCTGCCCCCGCTGCCACCCCAGATCTGTAAGCCAGGGAAGGGGTCACCACTGGCTATGCCAACCTACCCGCTCTGTGCCCCGTCTCTGCCAGGGAGGGTGGGGGAATGTCTCTTCTGCAGACCAGTGTGCTGGAGGGAAAGTGAGGGGGTGGGAGGGCACTGGGCGGGGACCAGTCCACTACCTGGTAGCTGGCGTTAAGTGCTCCATAACTGAGGCCCGAAATCATGTTCTTCACCAGGGTGGGGCTCCTGGAGGAGATAGAAGGCAGCGTCTGCTTCATTCATTCGCTTATGCCTCACTCAGGCCTTGATCCTAACTGAGGGCCTGCTCTGTGCCAGGGACTGTCCCATTCATTATCCTGGGAGGCCCCATCTTATTCAATCCTCCCACTGACCTGGCACATCTGGGACCGAAAGCCCCCTTCACAGGTGAGCTGCTGGGGCTCCTAGGGGCCCTGGAATGTGCCCAGGGTCTCAGGGCTGAGGAGTAGGACCCAGATCCCTCCCAGTGTCTGTCTCCACGTCAGGTGGCCCAGTATTTTCTCTCCAGTCTAGATTTCCCGATGTCTGGCAAGGTCTGAGCGATAACCTCCATAGTCCCCTACTATAAAATCCACTTTCTTGCCACCCTGAATTTTGGGACATCCAATAAGCCGTGTGCTCAGCCTGTCCCCACATGCTCCACACCAAAGGCTTTTCTGCACAAAGAAGTGTCCAGGAGTTGGGTCAGGAAAAGCAATGGCTTAAGGCCATCCTTCCACAGTGACTATCCCCAGTTTAGAGGGTGTCTCAGACAGCTTAAAGAACTGGCCCAAGGTCACACAGCTGGTGAGAAGCAGAGGTGTAATTCGAGCCCAGGTCTTCCGATTCCAAGTTGATAATGGGACATGAAGATTCCAAGCGTTGTGACTGGCACATGGGGGCACTCAGAAGGGAATGGCTTTCCTTTTCGGGTCCCAACCCTGCCCCAGCACCCACAGCTGCCTGAGGGTAGAGGGGCTCTTGTCTGGGGTGAAGGAATCTTTGAGGGGCACAGGCACCCACAGAGAGCCATCTAACTTGCTTCAGAGGCCCAAGATGCGCAGGCAAGCCCACGTGGGGTGCTCGGAGTGGGGAGGTGGTGGCGCTGGAAGGGAAGCTGAAAGAGGAACCCTCCCCCAGGTTCCTCAGTTTCCACTGGAAGTGCTGCGTGGTAGAAGTCAGAGACCCAGCTCCGCCAGGAATCTGCTGTGTGACCACCCTCCAGCCCCTTGTCCTCTCTGGGCCTCCTCTCCCTGTAAAATGAAGAGGTGGGGCCTGGAGATCTCACAGACTGGCTCATCCTGCAATAAGATGGGGGAGAGTGGCCCTGGGGATGGCAGCCCCCTCACCAACAGCCACACTGGCTGCCATCTGCCCATGCCCCAGCTCCAGCCGGGGCTACTTTGGGCTTCTGCCTCTCTCTGGTGCCAGGTTCCCCTCAGCTCCTTCCCTCAGTCAGAAGCAGAAGGCATAAATGTCCTCTTCCTAATCATCTGTCACTTCCAGATTCCAGGCTCTCCTGGGCTCCTTCGCCCCTTTTCTCCGAGCCCCCAACCCCACAGTGGGAAGGATCTGGGGCAGAGAGGTCCCCTGGAGAGGTATGGGGGGGTGTGGGCCCACGTACCCCGTCATCTTTGGTGGTCTCCGCTTCTGGTACTCCCGCTCGTCCACAGTCCACACGGCGCCCTTGACGTTCTCCACGCGCACGAAGCACTTGTGCAGGCTGAGGTTGTGTCGCACTGCATTCTGGGGGTGCAGTGACAAGAAGCAGATGCTCAGAGGTGGCCCCTCCTCCACTCGGGGGAGCACAGGCAGGAGGGTCCTCAAGTCCCACCTGGTCCCACCTTCCCCAGCAACAAGCAAGGGGAGGGCCGGGCAGGAGAAGATGCAGCCGGAGCCGAGGGAAGACCCCTCTCGGCCCTTGGAGCCAGGAGCTCCGGCATCCTCACCACCGCCAGCCCGTTGTATTGTCTGCTCCCTTCTCCCTGCCACGTTTTGGAAAACTCTGTCTACCAAGTGAATGATACCTCGTTAGCAATAATCTGTTTTCTCATCATCATTAGTCAGATGCATGTAGCTGTTAGGGCTTCTGAGCGGCACGAGACCACACTCAGGTCCTGGCACCTCAGCGAGCCTGGGACACCTTACCTCAGGTGCACACAGAGTTCCCATTAAGCCTTTAAAAGTTTTGGGAATAACTCAGGAAGCCTCACTGCAACCTTCCTTGACCACCTTGGAGCGTGGGAGCCTTGACTTTGGGCTGTGGCTCAGAACAGACGGCTTATTGAGAGCATGAGGTATATACAGTAGAGGCCTAATACATACTTGCTAACATAAGGAAGCTGAGAGAAAGGAGAGCCTGGGTTTAGTGGCTGTACAGCAGGAAGAGGAGGGAAAAGTCACCTTGTCGGTCCCACCTCCTCCCAGCAGGATAACTTCAGGAATTGAGGTCATCCTGTTTGTAGGACACTTGGGTGGGGGCAGGGGTGCTTGGCCCAATCCGCCCCTCCCTCCCCGAACCTGGGCTAGGGCCCTGATCCACCCCACCACCACCCGCCATGTGCCTCGCTCCTGTCCCCACGCTCTCCTCTCTCAACTTCACAGCCCCAAGCCGTCCCTGTCCCTGTTACCTGTCCCCCCTCAGCCTCCCGCACCTCATCTCCATCCTTGTCTCCTCTTTACATTTCTAAACGGGGAAGAAAGCAGGCTGGGCAGGCAGCCCATGCCCCTGGAGATCCCCTCTCCCTTTCTCCCTTCCAACTCTTGCCACTTGCAACTGGCCCGATTTCATTACCAATTTTAATTTGCCTCTAATTAAATCCTGTGTATTTTTCCGACTCGCTTGCTAATCCACGAGGGAGGCGGGCGGCTGGAGTGGAATCTCTTGGAGCGATAATTACAAAGGGCCTAATCACGCCGGGGCTCCTGCCTTGGAATAAATTTGCCCGCATTACGGGGCTCCGATCCTCCGCTTTGCAAATGAGAATGACCCCAATTTCCGAGGATGGCCTCACTGGGGCTTTTTTTCCCTCATTTCGAAGCCTGATTCGTGATGAGAGACTAATTCGTTACGCTGAAACATTAACGGCAATTTAAGGGGTCTGGCAGGGGCTGCGTAAACAAAAGGACAGGCCCACAACATGGGCCCTGGGAGGGGACGGACACAGGGGGAGGGCTGGCGAGGACCATCAGCTTGGCAGATGGCAGCTCTGTCCCCGGATGAACGGCAGCTGGCCTGGCCCACACCGGCTCCCAACCCTTCTGCCCTGGTCTGAAGTGGACAGCATCCCAGGGTGGGGGCCCAAGAGAGTAAAGGAGGAGGAAGGAAAGGAAGCTGAAATAGTTGAGGAGAAGAGGAGGGACCTCAATGGGCAGATAAACGGGTCGTAAGTGGGGGTGGAAAGGAAATAGAGCTGGGAGTAGACAGGGTGCATCTCCCAAGTGACGTGAATGGAAGCTTGACGGCAAAAAATCCTGAAGGTCAGAGTGGACCGCAAGCTGAGGTGGATTCTGCTGGGCCACAGGGAGGATGCAGGCAGTGCCCCCAGTGGCAGAAGCAGCAGCAGAGCACAGCTAAATGGGAAGGTCACTCAATGAGCTGGCTTCTTGCTGGGACCTAGACTAGGGGAGGGGAGATGGAGGTGAAGACCTGGGAGGGAGACACGCTGCTGAGATGACCAAGGCTGGGCCACCAGTCAAAGGTGGTATGAAGGCCCAAGGGGGCTGGGCTACAGGAGAGGTGGCTTCATGATGGTCATCGAGGGGTTTAAGAAAGTCACCTAAACCAGCTCCTTCCGACCTCAAGAAAGGAGAGAAGTAGAGATTGCAGAGGGTGATGCAGTTAAGAGAGAACAAGAAAGGAGGGTAGGTGGATGAGGGGCACTCTGCCCCCAAGGAGGAGGTTGTCTAGGGCAGTGAGGCTCCACATTGACTCCCCTAAAGGTAGAGGGTTAATATACAATATTAAAGTAAACATTACATAACAATTGTAATGATCCCTAAAGTTTGTATAGGACTCTCATCATTTACGAAACCTGGTATCCAAACTGGCCTGCAGGTTGGAGACTGAACCAGGTGGCTCCAAGAAGGCTCTGCTGGCTCAGAGAGAGGGCAGGACTGTGGTTGGCAGGAAATGACATCACTCGCAGCCAATCACAGCAGCTGTCCCAGCCTTGCAGCCTCTTTGCCAAGCTTTGGGAATTGGGCACGGGGATACAGAAGGTCACGGAGCAGTCTCTCCTGCTGCACTTAGCACAGAGAAGGCAGAGAAGGCTGGGCCCTGTACAGACCCCACCTTGTCCTGGTCACTGGTAGGGAGGGGGCCCTAGTGACACTTGTTGAAACCTGGTGGGATCGGGGAGGTAGGCTGTTTAACTGCAGCTTCTGCACTGGCCAGCAGAGGGACTCAAGAGCCAGGGATCCAACTCAGGTCCTGAGATGTGGGGGACTCCTTCCCGGGTGTCCATCCTTTCCCACAGGGCACTGACACTCCCTTCTCCTTCCCCTCACCCCCTCCCACCCTGCTGCACAGAACCTAATATTCTCACCCATCAGACAGACAGACTCATACCCCCCATGCTGGCTCTAGAAAAACAAATGACTTAGTGTCCCAGCCCACAACTCTCGTGTCCCATTTTCCTAGGTTCCCTCCCTTGTCTGTTTCTGATCCCCCAGGAAAACTCTTATGGCTGAAGGTGTTAAAATGACTAATTGGATGAAGACAATAATTATCTTCCTGCTACTGATGGCAGAGCTGGGGAGAGTGTGAGCGGCTGTGTTTGTGCCCCAGGGTATTACAGTCCAGGGTCTCGGTCCACCCACATGTCCAGGCCTGCGAGCCCCCTCCCTCCACCCATCCTGGTCTTCAGAGCGTGCGCCTTTAGCCGAGGACTCTGAACCCTGAGGGTCTCCTGTGAATGTAACCCAGGCCTCCCCACCAGGCTCAGGCACTACCGACTCCTGCAGGCCCTATTTCAGGGGGCTGGGGTTTTTGGGCCCATGGGGGGAGCGCTCCAGAGAAGTGGAGGTGGAGGGGCCCACAGCCCAGCCTGGGGCCTGGTGGGGCCACTTCTATAGAACTGCCTCCCCGAGGGGACTGTTAGGCAGCCTTGGTCTCAAAGGGATCTGGAGATGTCCAAGGCCGCCTGGGGCCCTGGCAAGGAGGAACGGGCATGCCTCACCTTCCAGGTGGCCGTGTTTCTCCGGAAATAGGCGAACATCCTGGTGAACCAGTTATAGATCTCATTCAGGGTCAGCTGCCTGTCGGGGGTTTCCAGGATGGCCTGTGGACAAGGAAGAAGCACAGGGACCCTCAGTCTGGGCCTGCAAGGGCCACAGGCCTGTGTGCTCTGCCCCAGCTCCCCTCAGCCTGGCCCCTAACTCACTGAGAGCAGAGGAGACCCGCTGCGGAAGCATGTGGACAAGACTGGGGGTGCTCGATGGTCCCCTGAGAGGGGCAGGCTGGTTACAGCCCAGCCAGAGGCTAAAGGGAACACGAGCCTCGAGGGCCATGCACTTGTGCGAGGAGCACGTGAACTTCTGCTGGAGGGAAAATGGCTCCAAGGGCCCCTGCCCTAGACTGGGAAAGAAAGCAGTATTCTTGGGAGAAAGAGGTCCGGGGGTGGGGGCTGTTTGGAATTTATCCTGGTTTTTGTAAAGGGCACCCTAAACACGAGATGGCGTGTGTGTGTGTGTGTGTGTGTGTGTGTGTGTGTGTGTGTGTGTGTGTGTGTGTGTGTGTGTGTGTGTGTGTGTGTGTGTGTGCGTGTGCGCGCGCGCGCGCGCATCTGAGAGACAGAGAAAAGGAGACAGACTACAAGTGACCGTAAGTCTATCAGAAAATCGTCTCATGGGCGTGTGCGTACGTGGAAATGAGGGTATGGATGTCACAGGGGGTGTAAGTAGCATCAACAGTGTGTGTGCTCCCACAGACAGGTCTGAGTGACCAGCAGGATCGCTCAGCCGAAGCCCATGTGAGGGGCTGTCTGGCTGAGAAGGAAAATGCAGGTGTGAGTGGGAGAGGACATGTGTGAGACGGAAAGTTACATTCTCTGGTCCCAGGACCCTGAGGGAGGGGTGCAGACTGTGTGCCTCCCCCCGCCTCCCCCCACTCCGTCTACCTTCCCACGCTCACCTGGCGGATGAGGGAGGCGTAGGTGAAGGGGGGCCGGACGTCGGCATTCTTGTAGAACTCGTGATTCTGCGCCAGCTCTGGGGGAGACAGGCAGAGGCTGAGGTAGCCAGAAGTGGGGGTCCAGCTTGGGGAAAGATGCCCCTCCCCACGGCCCTTACCTGAGGAGATGGGGGAGCAGAACTTGTCGCTGCTCCTCCGCCGCGCGGGCCCCCCACTGTGCAGGGAGGCAGAGCCGAGGCCAGGGGGCCGTAGGGGGGTGACAGGGGCAGCGGCCGAGGTGGGGGGGTGTACGAGACCATCTGGGAACGAGTCGGCTGCGGAGACGGTCACCTTGGAGAATGAGGAGGAGCCGGGGACTGGGTTCAGCTGTGAGCAACGGGGAGGATGCTGAGACCAGTGCCGAAAGGATGAGGGGTCGGGGTTGGGGGTGGGTAGCGGGGGGGCGGTTCTTGGAGGGCCGCAGGGAGGGGAGAGTCACTCACTGGCTGGCTGAAGGGCTTGGGCTCCGAGGGCCGCATGTGCAGATGGGCCATCATGGCCTGCAGCCGCTCGCTCTCCTTGGCGAGCTGTGGAGAGGTGGGAGGTGAGCAGGGGTTATGCCTGGTGGTGGGGAGGGGGCGGGGGGGGGCAGCCGGGCCCTCCTCCTCCTCCTCCACATACCAAGCCCTTGTCACCACCACGCGCCCCCACCCTTGGCAGCCCAGCTCCCTCCGTCCCTTGCTCCTGGAAGACCTCGGCTTTTCCCTGCCCCTCTGGCCCCTCACACCGCAAGGCCAGGACTGGGGGCTGCCTGCTCCATGAAGCCCTCCCCGCTTCTCCAGACTGTGTGTCCCCAGCCTAGACCCCCACACAGCCGCTGCACTCTGGGGGGCCTTCTTCCCAACAGCACACGCCTTTCCTCCCCATCAAGAGCAGAGGCTGTGGCTGAACAACACCCAAGTTCAGTGGCACTTGTGTGTGAGAGTGCCCTCACACACTGAATGGAGATGCAGGGATGGATGAATGATTCATTCACCCCTATTCATAAATTCAATAGATCTTTTACAACCACCCTCTCATGCAGGGAGCTCTGCTAGGTGCCAGAGGGAAATGGGTAAATATTGATTGGCTGCCTGATGGACTGTCCTGAGTAGCCTCCTGAGTATTCCGTGCTGTAGAGTGGAGACTCCGGAGCCAGACTGCCCTGGTTCCAATCCCAGCTCTGCCACCCACTGGCTGAGTGATCAGAGGCAAGTTACCTCACCTCTCTATGCCTCTGTTTTCTGTATCTGTAAATTGGGCATAACAATAGTACCTACCAACCATATAACGTTGTTCAGAGGATCCCTTGAGTCACATAGGTATTTAGTATATAGCGCAAGGTAAAGGCTCAGTATGTTAGCTATTTATACCATTTTTGTTGTTTGTATTAGTATGAGTCTCTTCAGGACCTCGCAGCAGAGAGACCCCCAACCCTGGTTTTCCCCTCAGAATCCGGCTGCCCTCACCTTACAACCATGGTAACGAGGACCTAGAAAGCATTAGATGACCCTTCCATGAGACCCCCTAAATCCCTCCTGGAAAGTCAGTGCTGTGGGTGAGGCAGGGGTGGGAGCCCCCCACGCCCCTCTCCCACAGCCCGAGGCCACACCTGGATCTCCAGCTGCTGCACCACCTGCATCTGCACGCGGCACTGGGCTGTGCTCCGGTCGTCCAGGGCGTGCTCTGTGTTGAGGTGTCTTCCGGGGGAGGAGGGGGCGGAGAAGAGAAAGTTGGCCCTGGTTCTCCTGCTGTCACCACCCTCCCCATCCTACCCTCTAATCCTGCCCACAGCCTGGAAAGCAGACAGACCAAGAGATACAAAGAAGGGAAAGGGATGGGGAAAAAAACAAAAACAAAAACGGGGCAACGGAGGAAGCCGCCTTCTCGTCAGCCTCCTTTGATGTCTTTGCTAAAATCCCAGCTACAGAGATCTAACTGCAAATGAACTAATTAAGTAAACCTCTGACGAAGCGTGAAAACAATTTGTTTGACCCTGATGCTGCAAGGGTCTGGGAGACAGTGGAGTTAATCAGTCAGTGACAGAGCCTGGCATGGCTATGGCAGCTGGCCGCCTGCTGCCAGCCGCCTGTCCGCCAGGCCCGAAGGCCGTCACTAGGCCGTCGCTCTCCGGGGCTGGGGCTGGGGGAAGCCGGGGAGGGCGGTGGGGGAAGTCCTCTCCTTCTCCTCACACCCCCAACCTGCTGGGCTCAGCAGCCTGGGGTCGGGGTGGGGAGGCTGCTGGCTCAGGAAATACAGACCGCAGACGCGGTAGGAGTGACCGGGGAGTTGATGGGGGGCAGAGAAGGAATGAGGCCCCCCCTGGGGTGAGGATGGCAGGACAGCTGGTGCCTGAAGGCGCAAGAAGTGGCAAGCTAGGTGGCAGGCTGGGGGATGAGGGGCCCTGTTAGGGGAGGCAGGCTGGGGGGCAAAGGAGAGTGGGGCTGACACCTACTTGATAAACTGGCCCAGGTCTTCACACAGGGTCTCACAGCCTGGCCACTTGCACTCTCCGTGTCCGTAGAGGGGGTGGGAGCCGGGCGTCTCCTCGTGGGAGGAGCTGGGAGGGCAGGAGGGAGATGGTGGTCAGCGACCCTGAAGACCCCGGCAGCCCTCGGTCCTGCCCAGCCCCAGCTCCCCTACTAATGACGTTTCTGTCCCTAATACAGGTTCCCCAGACGCCAGGCACAGTTGTGCGTGCCCCGGGAGAGGCAAACCTGCCGGTCCCTGAGCTCCACAACCCCACCCCAGCCTCTACCAACCTTCAGGGTCAAGGCCAGTCCCCCGGCAGGTATACAGCACCTCCTCCCAGCCGGAGCCCCATACCTGTCTCTCCGAGGTGTGAGCACAGTGGGCTGTCCGTTGGGCAGGGTGTGGTGGGAGAGGGGGGGTGAGACTTTGGGGGGGGCGGCGAACGAGGTAGCGGTGGTGGCCGTGCCGGTGAGGTCCAGCCCCTCCTGCTTGACGCTGTCCTCGGCGGGCTGCCCGGGGGCACCCTCGCCCTTCCACAGCTGGGGCAGGTCCGTCGGGCACACGGCTGCGATGGGAGGGAGAGAGAGGGGAGGCTGGCGGGGCCCCAGGAACGCATGGGGCCCCCACCTCACGCCCTGGAGCAGGGGCTGCCAGCCCTCGGGGACAGCGAGGGCATGGGGCTGGGGCTGGCTGGGGGGTGGGCACTCACCTTGCGGGAGGGTCTGGAGGGGCCCCGAGGCTTGGCTGGGCTGCAGGCTGACCAGCCCCTGTCTCTGCAGGTTGAGCAGGTGCTGTTGCTGCAGCTGTTGCATTTGCAGGAGCTGTTGCTGGAAGGCCAGCTGCTTGTTCCCCAGGGCCTGGTGGGGGGCCCGAGGGGGCGGGCAGAGAGGGGTGCCATCAGCCTCAGGCATGCCATCTGGCCCCCACCCTGCGGCCACCCCCTCCCAGGGCCTGTCGGCCCCCGGAGCTGTCGTGGTGGCGTCCGCAGCTGCAGCCTCCCTGCTCCCGGCCCAGCTTCCATAGGGCTGCATGCCTCCTCGCAGGAAACACGCACGCACACACGCACGCACGCACGCACGCGCGCAAACACACACGGCCAGACCCAGACACGCAGCACGACGCCCTCCCGGCTCCCGCCTCCCTCCTTCCGCTGCTTCGGCTGCTTCGGCTCCCGCACCACAGCTGTGCTCGCCTGGGGGGGGCGGGGGGCTCTCATCACAATGATGGATGAGCCTGTCAGACTCCAGGGGCCACTCCCGCCTGGCGGGCACCCTTCCCACATGCCCGGGGTGCCCCCCTTCCGCTCTGAGGAGGGGGCCTTCTCCCCTCCTGCTCCTCTCCTCTCTTGCTTCTTAGATACAGAGAATCAAGGCGTCTGACGGGACTTTAAAAGATCAGCATCGACAGGTCATCAGGACCCAGGCTAGGGAACAGGCGCATCGCTGCTGCCCAGGTGCCCGCCGCCTGCCCACACTTGCTCACTCTGCTCTTAGTGGCTCCCTCTCTCCTGCTCTGGCCCCGCTCCTCCCGACCCCCCCACCCCCAGATTCAGTACTTCACACAAGCACTGACGAGTCAGCCTGTCAGCAAGCCTTTTCTGAGCCCCAGGAGCCAAGCATGTCCTGGGCGCTCTGGAAGCAGGGATGGCTCGGCCCACCTGCCCTGGAGGTGGGGTGGTGGGCTGGCTATTCAGCCTAGAGACAATGCAGAGAAGGCAGCAAATGCGAGACCTCTGAGGGGGAGGCTGAGGGCGGGAGGGAATGACTGGGCGTCAGCAGGGCAGCCTCCTGGGAAGAGGCAACTCGAACTTGGCTGTGGTTTGGCCAGCAGGAGGGAAGTGCGTGTCTGGGACATGGGGTGGGGGGCACTGCAGGGCCTGGTATGGGAGCTCAGAAGGCACTGTGGGCCAGATGGGGCAGGGGGTGCAGGCTGGGGAGTTCTCTGGAGAGGCAGGGCAGGATGTTACAAGAAGCAACAGAGGTTGGGGCAGGGCTGAAGGGGGGCACTGAAAGATTCTCAGGACCAGGCTAGAGGGCTGAGGTGCTGGGTCACTAACAGACAAGCAGGCAGGAAGAGGGCATGACCATGAGGCAGCCGGTCATGAGCGCGGACCATCCGACACTCACATACCCGTCTACGCGTATGTGCTCAGATAACACAGGGCTCAGCCCTTCTGCTCTCCTAATCCAACAACACAAGGCGAGGAGAGGAGGACTGAATGGGGTTGAGGGGAGGTGGTGGAATGTGGGCCTCCATCCCTCCATCCCATCCCCCAGCCTTTCCTGGTTTTTCTGCTATCCCCACAAGGCCATCCTGTCCTGACCACTTTGGGACTCCCAGCCCCTGGCTAGGAGAGGGCTGGCACTGCAGGTGAGGGGCGGGGGTCCTTTGAGGGGCACATCCGGCCCTGCCCGAGCCCCTTACCTCTTTGGGTTGCTGCTTCCCAGCCTGCTGTTGCGTGAGGAGTTGTAAGTGGAGTTGCTCTTGCTGCTTCTTGTAATATTCCTGCAGCTGGGGGTCGACAGCAGGGCGGGAGTGCGTTAGCGCAGGCGGGGGACTGCTGACCCCAAAGCAACGGCCAGCCCTCTCGTGACTGGGCTGCCGTGAAACAGATGGTCCAGCAGGGAGATGTCTGCTCCGAGAGAGGCTCTCCCAGAGCAGAGCCCCAGAGCAGAGCCTGGACGGAGAGGGAACGGAGGGGAGAGGGGAGCCTCCCCGCACAGCGCCGAGCCCTCCCCCTCCCTTGGTGGGTGAGGATGAAGTGCCAGGATGTTCTTTGTCCTTCCCTGGGGTTTGGAGATACAGGTGGGGCGCTGTGAGGGCGTATGGGGGTGTGTGGGAGTCTGCTGTGGGAGAGGCCTGACCTCTGACCCCTCCCCAGCTGTCCTGGAGGAATGCAGGTCAGTCCGGCCCGAGCGGTCTCTCTGGTTTCTGCCACTGCTTTGGCCTTTGGTGATGTTGGTAGTAAACAGGGTGGGAGCGGGGGAGGCCAGTGCCTGGAACACCTCGCCCTCCTCTCCCTGCCCTTCCGGCGGCCCCGGGGCCAGACTCACCTGCTGCAGCATGAGCGCCTGCTGCTGCTGGAGCAAGGCCTGCAGCTGTGGGGGCGACAGGATCTGCTGCATCTGCTGGGGGGTGAGCATCTGCGGCGACATCATGGCCACCGACACGGGCACCTGTGAGATTCGGCCCCGTCAGCCCCTCACCTCTGCCCCACCCCGGGGAGGGTCCGCGCCCAAGCCCCTGCCCACAGCAGGGCAGAGCGGCTCGGCAGTGAGCTGCCTGGGTTCACATTCTGGCTCTGCCACCTGCTAGCTGTGCGTCTCTGGACAAGTGACTCACCTCCCTTGTTCTTGGTTTTCTTGTCTCTGAAATGGAAGTAGCGATAGCGCCTGCCTCTTAAGGTCATCACGAGGGCTAATGAGTTAATACTTAGAACAGAGCCTGCAGACGGTTGGACATTATTGCAGGATGTGCTGTCTTTGGTGCAGGAAGATTAGACCCCAGCGACACTGGTTAGTAGAATCCATGCTGTGCAGGGTTTCTCCCCCAGTGATGGGGAGGGGCAGCACCTAGCCACTGCCGACTCCTGCTCAGTCTGTTCTGAGAACACGATCCACAAGGTGGGCCTGGCCAGGAGGGCAGCCTGCAGCCATGGGAAGGTTTCAAAATGTAGCCCACACGGCACGAGGACCTGGACTTTGGCCCCTCTCACATGCGGGTCACGTACTCCAGCACACCTGTCTAGGCGGCACACACGGTGACCGGGAGCTGACGCCCAGGGAGCACCGTGAGGGCCACCCTGTGTGAGTGTGTACGTGTAATCACCTAACTAGGTCCAAGTGGGGTGGAAAGGACACCATGCAGAGACGCGGGGAGAGGCAGGCCGCTCCTCCTCGCTCTGCAATGAACTTGCCAAGTGACCTCCAGCCATTCACTGGCTGTCTCTGGGGTGTCAGTTTCCTCAACCATAAAACAGAGATGCCTCCTTCCAGCTGGAATTTGCAGGATTCTCATAGTAGGGCAGCTTTCTGCCCCCGGCCCTGGGTGAGGCCTCTATAGGAGGCCCAGAGAATCTAGCTACAGGCAAAAGGTTCAGGGAAAAGCAGTATCATCATTCTTTTCCCGGTTCCCACCTCCCCTGAAACCCCTAGCCTGTGCAGTCATAGCCTGGGTAGTCCAAGTTGCAACACTGTCTTGATGCCCTGTTTTAGCAGGACAGGTGTCCTCACAGGGCCATCGGCCACCCCCATCACTCTTCAAGCCCCATGTGCACAAGTCTCTAATCTCCCGCCTCACTCCCCAGCCCCAGCAGAGCTGGCACATGGCAGGCACTCACTAAGTGTGTGCTCCCCCGAGTTGAGTTACCTTCCTGGCAGATCAACCTTGGGGCGGGGAGGCAGGGGTGCTGGTGGGCCAGTCCAGGGGGAGTGTCTTGCAGAGACTCGTCCTGGTCAGGACAGCACAGGTTATGTCCCCAGCGGATTCCTGGGCCCTTTCACCTTCCCCCAGCCCCACAGGCGGGGCAGAAGAGGAGGAGTTGGTTCCATTCAGGATCCCTGGCAGGGGCAAGGCTCAGCCTCAAGCCACCAGTGAGGGCATCCCCAGGCAGAGGAGCAACGGGGGAAGTGCAGTGGCTCCAGGGACATCGGTAAGTCTCACTGCCCCCACCTCTTCTTGCCCCCCCTTCACTAGTGGCTGAGCTCCAGCCCTGGGCTCCCCTCCTTTACTGCAGCCATCTCTGTGCAAACATCCCTGGAAGGGGCACCTAGCTTTTTAGCCACGGCCACACCGTGTGAATGAAGGCTCTGAGGGGCCTCTAACTAGGAGCCTTAAGCGGCAGGGTTGGGATTCATGCCCAGGTCTGTGTGCTCTGCAGTTCCCGCTGTTCCCACGTCCCGCACCGCCTGCCCCCCCGCGCCCGCCCAGAGCAGGTCTTGAGAAGGGTTAGGAGAGTGTGTGGAAATGGAACCATCCAGGGAGCTCAAGGGTTCGATGAGGCTAGAGATCCCAAAGGCCGACCTCTCTCGTTACAACTGTCTCCTGGGGAGGCTCGGGAAAGCCAGGCTGCAGGGCTGTTCTGGTCCCCACTCTCGGAGGGGCAGGCCATGGCACAGATCCAGCCCCCCCTTGCAGAGCCAGCCTGTATCCTTTGCTAGGTGCTCCCGAGGCAGCTGCATACCTGTCCTTTGACATGGGGGCCCCAAACATGGTGGAGCTCAGAGCCCTGGATTTCTGAGTCAGAGGGCCCAGGTTCTTGTCCCTGACATTGACTATCCTTTGAAATCGCCAAGCCTCACTTTCTGCATCTGCTAACTGGGCTTTGGCACATCTGCCCTCCCCGCTTCACACGACTACTCAAGATGATGTTGTTGGCGGCTGATTACGTGCCAGGCGTGCCAGGTGCTTGGCTAAGCCCTTTATGTGTATTATCTCCCTGAATCCTCACAGCAGCCCTGGGAGGAAGGTACCATCATTGTCACCATTTTAGAGATGAGAAAACCGAGGCCTAGAGGGACAGTGGGGGAAGGAGTAAGTGAAAGTGATTTGTATGGCCATGAAATTCTACACAAATGTAAAGAAAATTACTTTTTAAAACATTCTGGATTTTCCTTTTCCCTTCTTTCCCTCCCCTCTTCCACGAGTGCACCTTAGGCACGCCAGGGCCCCAACGTTCCGGCCCCAGGGGCATTACGTGGCAAGGGTCACTTTGGGCAAAAGCTCTGGGCCTCCCATGCTCATGGCTGTGAGAACTGAACTAGAGGAGATGGACAAGGCCCCCAGCCGAGGAGACTGAGCCTAGACACCCAGGAGGTCTTTCCAGGCACCAGGGGTGTGAGTCACTGCGAGTGGCCTGCAGGAAAGGATGTGGTATTTCCTTCCTTGGGGCTTTCCTACTTGGAGGCAGGGGAATGGAAGAGATGACCTTGGAAGGCCTCCCCGGCCCCTGCTGTTCCTGCCAGTTGGCTGAGCTGCTGGCTGGAGAGGCGGCTGCAGTAATCTGGATGGATTACCTTGTGTGTACTTGTCTTGAAGGTGGCCCAGCGGGGTCAAGAAAGGTCAGTGAGGTGGCAGCTGCCTGCTATCTCCTGAGCTGGCTGAGCCCATCCCTTCCCCTCACACCCCTTGGGGGTTCTGAGGACTGAGCTGGAGCTCCCCTGGTGTCCCCAATGACCCCTCACCAGGCTGGGATTTGTCAGGATGGGCACCGTCAGCTAGTCAGCCCAGCGAGGCCCGTGAGTCACCATCTGGAGGGCGGCCAGGGCAGCTAAATGCTTACAAAAGCCCTGGCAGTGTAAGCCCCGGGCAAAATGCCCGACAGCTGCCTCCAGCCCCTCCCTCAGGGACCCTGCTCAGGCCTGGAGCCCTCCAACCACCATGTAAATCACCGTGGGGCAGACACTAGGTGATTTACAAAATCATCTCGTTTTATCCTCACCATCCTAGGGGACAGATGCTGTTATTAGCCCCATTTTGCAGATGAGGCAACTCAGGCCCAGAGAGGTTAAGAAACTTGTCCAAAGTCACACAGCTGACAAGGGGCAGAGCCAGGATTTTAACCCAAACAACTAGCTCCAGAACTCAAAGTTTCCTGCCTACACTGTGATGCTGCCACGTGCTTAGCATAGTAGTGAACTGCAGTCCCCAGTACAGAGCCCTGGCCCGATGGTTCTCTGGGCTTGGGGAGATGGGGGTTCTTGGGGCCATGTCTGAACTTCTCCAGGAGCCTGGAGCCCCAACCCTGGATACCTTCCTTGCCTCTCATCCCCACCCTCAGGTTCATAATCTCCAAGGAAGTGGGGCTTCTGACCCCGCGTGGGGTCCAGGGCCTAGAAACAGCTTTTCTAAGAACTCAAGGCTAGTGGTGGGATAGGGGAGAGCATATTTTGTTGATCTGGAGCCTGAATCAAGTGGGTAATGCAGATCGATGGCAGCCTCTTTCCCAGTGGTCCCCAACTCAAGGCAGGATTGCCTGCCCACTCACCTCCCAGCCGTGTTCACCACCCCTCTCTTAGAGCCAGCTTCAGAAGAGTTTCTAAAACCATATTAGGTCTCCAGCTCCAGCCTGGAGATTGCCTGGTTTGTCCCTGGGCCTGGGCCCCAGGCAGGGAGAGCTCAATCACAGAAGGCAGCACAGGTAGCTGGGAGTTTGGGCAGAAGGTTGGCTAGGGCAGGCCCCTTAGCTGTGCCCAGCCCTCGTCTCATCTTCTCAGCCCCCTTGCCATTTCTAGAAGTTCTTCTTGGTGTCTCACCACGATCTTTCTTGCTGCAGCTCCAGCCAGGACTGAGGACTACCTTCTGGTCATTTGCAAGGGAGTTTAACCTAAACTAAGCTCTGGCCTAGTCTCCCCACTCACCCAGGGACCCCGATTCCCAGACTTAAGAGGTTGAGTTTGGGTCCTTGATTCTGGCACCAAATTGTATCCATCCCAACTCTCAGCCTCTAAATAAGCTTCCTCTATGTCCGGTACCATCCCTGCTCCTCCCAGCCCAGCATACACGGTAAGCACTCTGCAAATGTTGTCAGTTTAGGAAGTACTGAGTAAGTGTTTGTTGAGTGACCCCTCTCGTTTTTGGGGGGTGGGGGTGATCTCCGAAGGAAGATTCCACAGCCTCCTTTCCTTTCTTAATTATTTCAGATCCTACCCTTCTTACCCTGCTGCAAAGTCCTTCTTGATGTCTGACCTCAGTCCCTCCAACTACCATCCAGCTCCCTCCCTCTTACTTGGGTCAGGAGACCCTCTCTGGGTTGGGGAACATTCCTACTGTTCCCCAGCCTACCCCTCCCTGTTCTTAGAAGTGGGTACTAGGCTGGGCCCAGGGTAGAAAATTCAGAACAGATTCAGAACAGTAGCCCGAGGGCCACTTCAGACCCAGGGAATATATGGGGGGCTCCCTAATTCAAAGAGACCCAGTCCTGACACTACGGGGGCATGAGAACCTACTACCTCATTCCAGTGTGAGAACTTTCTTCTTCCCGTTAGCGGCTATCCGAACTGTCCTCCCCTTCCCCGCCCAGGCCACTACCCCTCTTTGCCCAACTCCTCCCCCTGAGGGCTGTCTCATTAGGTTGGAGACTTTTAAAAGAGGGTCACTGCTCAGGCCCCACAACTGTCCTGTCCGGCACCTTCAACTTCTTGAAAGCACTTTCGGAACGTAAGCTTGTTTCACAGAAAACCCAGATATGCCCTCGGAGCCGGAGCCGCAGAGCACTGGAATTTGCCCCAGGACAAACCCAGTCCCGGGTCCTTCTCCGGCCACCCTGTACCCCCTCCCTGCCCTGCTCCACTCGTCCCCCCCACTCCCTCAGCACCCCACCCTTCAGGCTTCAGCGCTTTGCGGATCGGATTGTGCTCACCCTTCCTCCCTTAGATAAACTTCCTTCCAAAGCCCCGCTTAGTCCCCTCCCCAATTTGGAGCCACCACCCCTGCCCCCCACCCCCCGCCAAGAGGGGTGGGGAGAGCGAGGAAGCCCGGCTGCCAGGGGAGGGGGAGGGGAGCCAGGGGGGAGGGGAGCGGGCTGCCCGCGGAGCTGTGACCCACCCCGACTCAGACGGCAATTCTCCCAAGTTCTTTGTGACACAAAAGGTAAACAGAAGGCCTGGCTTACCCCCGCCCCCAACCCCATCTCCCCTCCCCTCCCCTCCCCCAGCCAGCCAGATGGGCCGGCACGCTGCGGGGAAGGGAGAGGCGGACAAAAAGGGCAGGTTGTGCAAAGGAAAACAAAAGAGACAGAGACATCAAGAGACAGGAAATGTGGGGAGACAGAGAGAGTTGGTGGGTGAGAGACAAGGAGGTGGGGGGAGGGCGTGGTGGCCTCAGCAAGTGAGAGAGCCTGGGAGGGAAGCAGAGAGAGATGGGCTGAGTGACCCAGAAGTGCCAGGGAGAGACCCTGAGGGCAGAGCCAGGGAAGAGGAGGCAGGCAGACAGGTACAGAGGCAGAGGGCTCAGGCAGACTCAAACTCTGAGCGACAGCCGCGAGGCTTGGTGGAGGAAGGGCTGGGCGGTCAGGTGCAGATGAGAAGGTGGTGTTTCTTCACCTGCCCCTGCAGAGACTGCAATCCCCTCTGGAAAGCCGCCCCCTCTCTGGCACTGGGGATGGGCCAGAGCAATTCTCCAGCCGGTTCTTCCCCTCCCTGGTCCTTCCCCTCCCTCGGTGCCAAGCCCACCCTCCGACCTGGCCCCAGCCCAGCCCAGTACAGGAGGGCATCCTCCTCACCTGCACGGCAGAGGCCGACTGCTTGCTGTCATTGTTCCCTGGGGAGCTCAGGCCCGAGGCCTGCTGCAGCAGGAACTGCCGGGCCACTTGGAGAGCCTGCAAGACAGGGGCGAATCAGTGCTCCGGCTGCTCCAGCAGACGTGGGAGGGCAAGGGTCAGTGCAGGATCCTGGATTCAGGGAGCGTTTGGAGAGAATAAAGGGGAGGAGATCAGGGTCATGTAGAAGGTCTTGGCGATGAGTGAGAGGGTCACGGGGTCCACCTGGGTTAGGGGATAAGGATATAGGTAGGAGTCACTGAGAGAAGCTGCCAGGCTTTGGGGATCAGAACCTGTAGGGACTCACTCTGGGACCTGGTGAGGTTTTGTTGGGACTCAATGGGGGCAGCAAATGGGTCAGTGGTCAAAACAAGGACCCAGGAGAAAGTACAGTGGTGGACTCAGGCTATTAATAGTAGGTACAATTTGTCGAGCATCTACTATGTGTCAGGCACTTTACCAGCAAGATGTCATTTAATCCTCTCCTGGGAGGGTGTGAGGTAGGGATTATTGGTCCCATTTTGCAGATGAGGAAACTGAAGTTAAGTAATATGTCCAAGGTCACACAGCTAGGAAGCGTCAGAGCCAGGATTTGAGACCAAGAAGCCTGGCTCCGAGGCCATCTGCCTTACTAGGTGGTCGGTCTGGGGGCTATGGGAGTAGCATTCACTTGGAGTCAGAGCACACAGTTGGGGGGATGAGGGTGGAGTCTCAGGGTCTCAGGGTCTGAGCGCTACGTGGCTTTATGAGTCGGGGCAGGAGGTCTGGGAGCAGGGCCTTGTGGCGCTGGGGGAATTGGATCAAGTCCTGAAGGGAGTGTGTGAAGTATCAGTGAGTTACACTGACTGTAGTGGTCGGGGCTTGGGGGCCACGGTGGCTCAGACTGGACTCTGAGCCGGTGGGATCATGAGAACGGGAGATGCACGGAGTCTGCAGGAGGAGCCTCTCCGGCCAGGCAGTGGGCCTAGGAGGTGGGCGGACGAGCAGTGAGAGGTTGAATAGGAGAGGTCACGTAGGAGACAGAGGCCAGGAAGTTCTCTGTAAGGTCAGCCAAGCCCTCCATCCCCCGCCACTCCAGGTCAGTAGGGGGCTCAGAGGCAGGGGATGTGGGGACCTGTCCTGAATCCACATTTCAGGAGCACAAAATATACCCAGGTTCCTCAAAGATCTCCTTGGGGGCCAGAGCAGTTGTGTCCAGGCCTTTGACAGGGGGGCCTGGCATCAGGCAGACCTGGGTTTGAAGCCCAGTTGTGCCGCCTACCAGTAGGGTGACCTTGGGCAAGTTATCCCCTATCTTTGTGTTCCAGTCTGCTCCGCAAAACTGGGCCACTACCTAACTTTGAAATACGTGCGGGTGGGGGTGGGGTGTTAAAGGACCAATGCTTGGCACTAAAGGACCAATGCTTGGCACTTGGTCGGCATTCGAGGAGCATCCGCTTCCTTCCTGTATCCTGAATCTCTCACCTCCTCCAGCCTCTCCCCAGCGCACCTATTAAATGCAACAGGCCACCTGCGGCTTCCTCGCACATCTATCCACACACACACTTGTCTGTCCTCACGTGGACTTCCACTCTCCTACCCACGGCGAGCACCACCAAGGCAGACCTATAAGGCGGGACACGGATGCACTCATAGCCCCCCACCCCGCCACTCAGCAAACACTTAGGGGGCGCCCACTGTACACCAAGCATATATACACACCCCCTTCGCAGCCCTTTCATTGAATAGCTGAGCCTCCCTGAGGCTTAAACCTAGTTTACCTTAGGACAGTACCTAAATACACCCTGGTGTATCTATGGGAGCATGTCCCAGGGCAGACCTGGCATCCAGATTGGCATGCCCCTCACCAGCGCCCCAGATCCTAGGCCTCTTCCATGCCCCTCTTCCCTGGGACCTCACACTGGGAGGAGTGGCCCGGGGTTGCTTCTCTTCAAGATTCACATCAGAAAGTAGAAATCTGACCTGAGTCAAGGGCTCTGAGAGGCTGTGGCAGGAGGTGCAGGGTGAAGAAGAGGGGAAGGAGGTGGCCAGCTGGTCATCCGGAAGGGGCCCTGCCTCTATGTGCCTCGTTTTTAGGGACCTCCCCCCCAGGTCCAATGACATGGGCTGGACAGATGCTCTTTGTCCTCCAAAGGTAGAGATGGGGTAGAGGGGTCAGAGATCGGGGGCAAGGTGGGTGAAGAGGATGGCTCAGGGGCTGGCAGCCCAGGTGACCCAGAGGGGATGCTGGTCATGGTGGGGGGAGGAAGCCCCCCCCCCAATCCCTGGTGGGAAGAGAGGAGCCACAGGGGACGGTTTTCCAGGGGAAGTTGGAGGGAGTCCCGAGCAGTCTCCTGGTCGGGGGAGTGGCCTGGGGGGCTGGATTCTCTCCCCACTGACTCACTTACTTTGTGGTCCCCTGGAGCATGAAATTACAAGATTTACAGGAAAAAAATGACAGGGCCTTGCAATCTTATTCCTGTGAGACCTCCCTGCGACAGGCCCCACCCCTCCTATCACTCTGAGCCTTTCCTCCCCCGTTAGGCCAGGTGACAGGGGACCAGGTGAGACTCTAGGCCTGGCCAGGTTGTCACCTCCTCTGACCTCCCACCCTTCCCCCCACACTCCTTCCTTCCCGCCAGGGACGGTGCTAGGTGCTAGGTGCTGGGGACACAGAGAAACAGAACTTGGCCCTGCCCCAGGGCTCAGGGCCTGGTGCTGTGATGAGACGCCCGTCACAGACTGAGGTGGAGATGGACACCAGCGCCGGGGCCCAGATGAGGTGGCAGCACTGACTGGAGGCTGGAAGGGCAGGCTCAGCAAGTGGACAAGGAGGGTGAAGGGCGTTCCAGGCACAGCGACCCTCACACCACAGACGACTGAAATAGCCGGTGAGTCTGGGGACCTGGAAACCACTTGCAGGGACAGAAAATCGAGCTGTGTTGGAGGTTAAGTAGCCAGAGAGGCTGGAGGAGCCCACAGGGTCTGCTCCTCTAGGCACTTCATTCATTCATCCTTCACTCATTCCTTCATTCACTTTTATGGCCACCCACCTCATACTGGCTTGGAGAAGATGGGGAGGTGACAGTGGGCAGCACACACTCATTTCATGGACTTTGCTTACAGCCCAGCCTTGACCCAATTAGGGACTTGGTACCACCTGAAGATCACCCTATAGGTGCCCAGGGGTGAGGGTGATGGGCAGACCCTGGGTTTGGGGCCCAGTCTCCCCTCCCCAGATGGCCTGGACATGTCACTGACTGCTCAGCGCCCTGTAATGCTGCTCCATCCCCCACCCCCATCTGGACCCCTAGCCAGGGATGGTGCTCTGGGAGGAGGGGCGGGGGAGGCCCTCTGGCCTAGGATGTCCTCCTCCAGGGTGGTCACCCAAGGGATCAGGCAGATCTAAGACTTTCTAAAGCCCCATCCGAGCCACAGTCGCCACTCTGGCACACCAGGCATGTGTCTGCACTGCCTGCCGTGGCTGGGGCCTGATACACGGGGTTCAGTTTTCCTTCCTTGTGGGCCAGATACAGCTTTGGGTAGGAAGAGGCATTGAGAATCCCACCAGGGAGAAGGCATGGGGTGGGGGGGCTCAGGGCAGAATGGGAGATTGGGAGCCATTTGGCCTTTTAAACCTTATTTTCCTGCTCCCTCCACCCCTCAGACTGAAAACCAAATGCCCAGCTCTGTGGTTTGGGGAATGAAGTCTAGTTTTCCTCTAAAGGAAGCAGTACCGGGTCCATTCAGGGCCCGGACCCTGGTCAAAGGGATCTGGATCCAAATCCTGGCTCCACCAAATACTGAGTGACCTTGGGTAAGTCACATCACTGCTCTGAGCCTCAGTTTCTTCCTGTGTAAAATGGGAATAACCCTGTAGTCAGCTCACAGGTTTGCTGTGAAGAATACATGTGACGGTGCGCATGGAGTACTTGGCACAGTGCTGGCACTCAGTGGGTCCTGGATGGACGTTAACTCTTGTGATTGTGATTATTGATCTTTCACCTTCCCAGGCAGCTCCTGATCATTTGTCCAGTGCCACCCAGAAGGACTTGTTAACCAAGCCCTTTTCCATCTACACCCGCCCCCATTCCCCCTCAAGCCTAAGAACTCAGTCTCGCTAATGAAGCCGAACTCTCCTCCCCCAACCGCCCATTCAGAAGTCATTAGCAGGAGCTTCACAATTAGGAACAAATGGCTTATAACGGATGGCATCCAGGGAGGGATGGCATCCAGGGAGGGCGGCGGGGTTGGAGGGGACTGAAGCTAGTGCTTTGAGGGCAACAGGGAGCTGCTATGAAAAGAGAAACAAGTCTTGGGGCAGATGCATCTCTCATCTGCGGGATGAGACTACACCCTCATTTCTGTCTTGGAGAATTTGGGGGAGGACCAGCATCCTCTCTGTGGAGGCCAGGTGCAGGGCTGTTTACCGGTTCTTTCTCCAGGCTGGAGGATTCCAGGTCTGTGTCGGGGTCCCAGCCTTACTCTGTGCGTTTGGGAGGGCGGGGACCTGGTGCTCAGGGAGACAAGCACGAAGGGCTGAACTTTTGAGAACAGAGAAGCAGAGTCACGCAGGTCACAGACCTGGTGAGCTGGAGTGTTAGAGGGTATCTAGTCTAGTGTTTTCCCAATTGCTGGTCATGAGTTAATGGTGGGTCATATAATATCAATTTAGAAGGTCAAAAAAATAGGAAAAAATACACACACACACACACACACACACACACACGAAAACATCAGAGTTACTAGGTAAGCATAAGCATTGTTTCGTGAAACTCTTGTGTGCTGCCACTCCAAATAAAAGGCATTTCTTACGGCAGATCTCCAGCAAAAAGGTTTGTGAAACACTTATCTAGTTCACTTTATCGATAAGGAAACGGAGATCCGAAGAGGGGCAGTGAAGCGCCCAAAGTCACACAGCGGCAGAAGCAGAACCTAAATCCCCCTGGGCCTGACACAGGGCTCTCTGCACAGGGGTGAGGAGCCAGAAGCTGGGCAGACAGGATGGAGGAACCCCCCCCCGCCCCCGCCCCAGCAAACTCTGGTCTAATCCCGATGGTGGTAAAGAGCAGCCCAAATAGACAAAACCCAAACTTCTTTTGTCTGCATCTAGCTAATTTTGGCAAAATTGGGATCTCAATTGTCTCGATAATTTCAACTGAGAGCTGGCTCGATTTAGGGGAAGGGGCCCTAGAAGGGTGTTTGGTGGGCCGGCCCACCCCAAACCTGAAAAGCCCTCCCAGGAAGGCCCATCTCACCTGCTCCCCCCCCCACCCCGGAATATGACTTTTGATTCATTTATCTATAATTCAGCGAGTATTTGTGAAGCCCCACAGGGCACTCACACTGTCCTAGACACTGGGGACATGGCGTATTTGCTTTAATGGAGCTCACATTCTAA
The DNA here is from genome assembly GCF_965194825.1 of Balaenoptera physalus. NCBI lineage: Eukaryota > Metazoa > Chordata > Mammalia > Artiodactyla > Balaenopteridae > Balaenoptera > Balaenoptera physalus. Next base: position 34,003,520 of record NC_138896.1, read on the forward strand.
TGGGATGAGACAGACCCTACAGCAAAGCGAAGCGAGCTGTGAGATGATGGCCAGCATTACGCAAAGGACGGCTGGCTGGTTACTTAGATTGTGTGGCCAGGGAAGGCCTCTCGAGGACGCATTTAGGATGAGGGGGCTACTCTTCCAGGGGAGGGTATTCACGGTTGGAAGGAGCTGGTGCAAGAGCCCGGAGGTGGGCATATAAGGCTGGAGCATTATGAACCAAAAAGGCCAGTGTGGCCAAGCTGAGTGGCCTGAGAAGAAGTCCCAGGGGTGAGCCGCAGCCGCATCACCGGGACGATGGCTTTTCATTGCCTTCTACACTCAAGGAAAAATTGTTGGAGGATTTTAAGCAGGAATTGACACAATCTCTGAGAGAAGACACCTAACCCACTGCTAGTAAACAGGAGGTACCTAATAAGTATTTGTTGACTTGAATTAAACAGGAAACGTCTCTCCGTCTACCCCTTGAAATACAAGTCCTCTGGGACCAGAGTGTGGAGGGAAGGGGTGCAGGGAGAAGGGTCAGGGGTCAGGGGCCCCCACCACTAAGGGTGCTGACCTGGGGAGATCCAGGTTCTTCACCAGCCAGGCTTTATCCTCCAGCAAAGAGACATAAAAATGAAATTACACAGAGAAGGGGGGCAAGGAGGATGGGGAAGAGGAGACCATAAAACCCCCGAAGTGATTCTACACCTTCTTCCCTTGGAAAAAAAAAGCTTTTTGGAAAAGGCTGTAAATTTTTTTTACACCAACCTCGTAAAAATGACATCGGCGCATTCTCAAATTAGAACCATTAAAATGAAAACCAGCAACGCGCAGATACAGACAGGCCCACGTGGGTGGGAGATGCACAGACCGGTTTTAGGACCCCTTCACCGCCAAGTGAGCGTCTTGAGAATGCCTCCTCTCCACAGAACAGAATTAACAAATGAACCCAACAGTGCCCAAAAGGGCAAGGCCCTCCCCAGAGGCTCCTTCCTTCCCTCCCTTCGTGCCCCCAGCGGGGAACAGCCCTAGGCCCATCCAGATCCAGCCTCTCCGGGCCAAAACCGGCTCCAATAGAAAGGTCCAGCAGTGGCATCCGGGAAGGAGCTGAAATAGTGCGGGGCGGTTGGGGCGGTTGGGTCGGCGGGATGGTGGCGCTTCCCCTCAGAGAGACTCCTCCCAGATGCGTCCCAGTAACTGGAGTTCTCCAGAAGGGGGTCTATTCCCAGGCCTGGGTTCAGCGCCACCCTCACGCTAGCCATTCCGCAGGGGTTGTAAGTGTGGGGTTTAGAGAGGGGACTGTGGGGGGCATGCAGTTCCCTCCCCACTGACTCCCACCGGGGCTCCTCAGAATGAAGGGGCTCCAGTAGGAGAAAACCTAGCTCACCAGCTGGGCACTGGCCCTGGGATGCGGCCCGTCCCGCTTCAATCCTTCACCCTCAGAAGCGGAAACACTCACCCCCTTTCCCCAGTTCTCCCTGGTCCCCAAACTCCTATCAGTAAGGACAAGAACTCTGGTAACAAAAAGGGGGTGAGAGGGGGAAAAAAGAGGGGGTGTCCGAATTCCACAGCAGAAGGGAAGCCTGGCAGCACAGTGCACTTGCTCTTCCCTAGTCCCAAGGAAGCAGCGGCCTGAGCATCCCTTTCCCAGGCCCCGGGCCCTCTCCTTGACCTTTCTCTCCCCTCTTAGGGAAACTTCCTTTTTTGTTGGACTAGGGGGCAGACACACAAAACAGGGTGGCCTTTGGTTTAGTAACCCAGGAAGGGTGAGAGAAGGGAGGTTAGGTCCTGTCCCCTGCGGCATCCTCTCAGGACCCTGCCTGTCACTTTACTACCCGGGCCCACCTCTCACCTGCTCTCTGTTCCCAAGCAAGAGGGAGCGGTCGGTCGTTTCTAACACTACCCCACAGCTGTCCCGGGTCAGGGACCTCACCCACGGGAACTTTCTAAGTCTCGCCTCTGAGGAGTTCGGGTCCCAGCTCTCCCTCCAGGCCCCCAGCACTTCCTGGGAAGGGGCTCACTCTACGGAAAGGAAAGGGGAGTTTGGAGGGTGTAGGACTAGAGATGAAGGAGCAGAATCTGGGGCAGGAGGGTGGGAGTCCCAAAGACTGAAGAAATGGGCCCCAGACCTGAAGACCAAACGCAACTGTTGACAGCGTGTGTGAGGTGTCTGGGCTAATTCACCTCTGAAGCCTCCCCTTTCCACCCCATCCCCCTAGAGGAGAGCCAGATGGGGGAGGAGAACAAAAATCTCTTCCATTCTTCTTTCCCCAGCTCCCTGACACTCCCTTCGCCCCATCTCTATGGAGGGGGGTGAGTTAAAAGCCCATGAATGTGCAGAGCCCCCCAACCATTTTGAATCTCCTCACAGGATGTGAACAGGGTGGGATTTGGCCCCAGTTGCCAAGGCAACTGCGGTGGGAGTTCCCAGACGCTAGGCAACCCTCCTGTGACCCCCGCTGACCTGTCACCCCCCGCAACCAGAGGACAATAGGAGTGCAGGCTCCGGAGGCCCAGGACGCCTTTCAGCTCAGCCGAGGAGCCAGCAGCCCTGCCCGCCCCCACTGTCTGGCCCAGTCCTCCTGGCCCCAAATCCAGCGAGCATCCAGCTTGGTCCCCAAAACCTCCCCAGGCCCTCCACCTCACCTCCCCAGAGCTGGCACACACTTCTCCCAGCCCTGGCTGCCCCCATCAGGGATATTTGTGGTCTCTGGGGAAAGCCCTACACACTGGGAACATTTTCATACAGGTGAAATTAGATTAGGAGAAAATGCAGGGGCGACCTTCAAAGAAAAAAGCCATCCTAGAGGGGAAATATGCGGCCGGGGGCCACTGAGGAAGGAGACTTTGTCTTGGTGAAGGAAGGGAGGGGGTTGACGGGCAGCTGGCACGCCTGTTCGGTTCAAGGCATTCTTTAACAGCAGCTGGGGATCACCAACTCCAGCGGGCCAGCAGGGTGCCAGGTGCAAAATAAGGTTTGATGCATGTTTGCTGAGTGAATGCACGCTCCAGGGCCCACAGCGCTCTCCTCTCCACGCTTCCTTCTCAGGGGTGAGTCTCCAGGAGACTGGAGACCAGAAGAAAGCCCCAAGGACAGAGTGGAGGCGGTGTGGCTCTGTCACTCACCAAAAAGAGGGCTGGGAGGAGGGAGCGGGAAGCTGGGGCCTTGACTGCTGAAATGGGGCAGCCAGAGGGGGACCCTCTCTCCAGTCAGACAGAGCCTGGTAGCTGAGCCCTGTCCCCCCTACCCCGCCTCTGTTTAAACAAGCTCCCGGCCTGCTGTTGCATGGAAACAGGCGCCTGCTCTTGTTCCAAAGTGACGTGGCTGCCCTCTTCAGCACTGTTTGTTTCAGCCTAAAGTCCTGTCACCAGCCTGACTTCTGACTCGCCCTGTTTATCTCTCTCTCTCTCTCCTTTGTCAACTCATTACTCCCAAAGGCCAAGACTGCATTTCCAGGGCTTGTTTATCCAGAGCAGAGGGGCAGGGACCAACAGACGGACCGAGGACCGACAGACGGACAGAGAATGAGGAGTCACGGAGGCACGAGGAGGAGGGACCAAGGGCACAGCCCGCAGACCCACTCACACCCTCTGCTTCTGGAGTGGCCACTTAGAGCTGGCGGCCATTGCTGCTTTTGTTGGTTTGTTTTAAGAGCGCTTTTAGATTGGGAGTGGAGTGCTCTCATTCACTCACCAGCAGTGGTTAATTTAGCACCTACTAGGCGCCAGGCCTTGCTGCCTCCACTTCCCTCAGGGGACTGTGAGTGTGGTGGGAGCTGAGCCCTGCACTAGGAACCGGGAGACCTGAGATCTAGCCTTTCCTGTGTCACCTGGACAAGTCAGTGCTACCTCTGACTGCCCCCTCATTGTGATATGGGAATAATAACACCCATCTCCCCAGGATGGTGAAAGTAATTAAAGACCCAAAGCACCAAACAGAGGCAAGGTGTTTGTTTGTCCTCGAAGGACTTCCTGGTGGGGGTCAAGGAGGAGGGGGCACTCGCTGGGCCCCAGCTCTCTTTCCTGCATTCGCTCTACCCCACAAACAGTCAGAGACACTTGTTGGGGGGGACGAGAAAGTGTTACCCTCAAGCTCTCCCCAAAGCCTCGCTCATATATTGGAGGGGGAAGGACAGCCCACAGGCTGTTTCCTTTTAATTGAAAATTTTGTAATTTTAATTTTGCAGGGTTCTTTTCATAGTTTGGAGCCAAGAAAACCTTTTTTAAGTCTCAAATATTTTCCTTGGCCCCAGGCACTACGCCCATAGTGAGCCCAAATGGATAAAACAGCCCTCCCTCCGCCCGCCTCCAAATCTCCACCCCAGTTTATTTGTGAAACAGATATAGGATTTTCCAGGACTTTGGGATATTCACCAAAACAAACAGGGATAACTGGAACGTGGAATATAGATGGTAAAACATGGCCTGAGCGCAACGCAGAACAGAGAAACCTGATCGGTACAGACAGTTCTGTCCCTCCCCACCCCACACCTCTCCCCACTTATCCTGATATCTGTGTTCAGTCTTCTCTTTAAATAATTTTTTTAAAGAAACTTTCCAGTTTCAGTATTCCTCCCAGCCCTCCCCCGACATTCAAAATTTTTCACAGCTCTGTCTGCATAGAGGTGCAGGAGGGGAAGCGTTTTCACCCATACAAAATGGGTGGCCTTGGAGATTTCTGGTGGGGTGTGTTCTGTTATTATTTTGATGAAGGGCAGGGTTCTGCCCTTTGACCTTCTGTCCCCCGTAGGTGGTACAGATTCTGTGGGTCTCTTCCCCAGAGAACCTGCTTAGGAGGGCTTGGGAGATACCAGCAAACTCCCAAGGACCATCTCTCTGGAGAAAGGAGACAGGCCCTTACTGCTCAAGTTTCCACTGTTTGCAAGAGGAAGGAATTTTTTAAAGTCCTCAATTCTGTTCACATCCGTACTGACCAGGGATTTTACACCCAAACTGCATCTGATCCTAACAACCCTGTACTTTAGGTGCCAAGAGGTAAGGGAAGCCCAGGACTGGCCAAGGTTGACTGCTGGGAAGGGGCAGGCTGGGACTTAACCTGGGTTTGTTCAGTTCCTGCATCAGTGCTGGCTGACCAGCTCAGTGCAGAGCGCGGGGCCGGGCTTCTGACGGTGCTGCTTCCAGTCTGACCTCTAGCTTCAACAAGTGTGGTGGGAAAGGGCCCCTTAGGGGCTATGGAGTCGGGGGAGGAGCCCCAGGGCAAACCTGGGAGAGAGCATGAGGGTGATGTGGGTACACACATCTGTGTGCACGAGGCAGGGGTGGGGTACGGGTAGGGAGGAACATGCAGGACCCGAATTTTCCACATTCCCAGCAGAGCCCCCAAGGGGCAATGCCACCAGCAGTGATTCGAGGAGCAAAGTCAAATAAGAGAAGGAGCATCCCAAGGCCAGGGCTGGCTGGGCCGGTTCTCCTGAACTTGTCAAGCACGATTCTCCTTTTTTCCCGGGTGGGGCTGGGACCTGGGGCCCCTGCTCTGTCATAACCCAGTTAGGCTTCCCCACCCCTAAGGCCTCTCGATCCTCAGAGAGGCTGGTCTTGGACTCCTGAACTCTGCAGTTTAGGGTGGGAATGATGAAGGGGAAGAGGGCGGGGGACACAGACAGGACTTCCAGTCTGAGCACTAAAAATGGAGGCCTGCCTCTGCCTACTGCTCTTGACCTTTTCCCAGCTGCCTTGACCCTTGGTGCCTGGAATTTTAATCTCACATCTAGCTTGCATCAGGGGCCCAAGCAGAGGTGGAGGTGGGGAACATTTTATAATACAAATAAAATGAAGATACCACTGTGTGCACAGCCCCCCTCCCCCAAAGAGCACACACCTAGAGCAGGGTCTCCCTCCCCCAACCGTGTTTGTTAACTTAGCCAGAGTGCGGGAGGAGAGCCCAGGCGTCCACCCACACAAGACGCACACCCTCAAGCCTGCTGCCCAGGCGTCTGTCTGCCCTTGTGGGCATTTCTGAGGCTGTTCTAAGGTCCATGATCTCAGCGCCCCCAGCCCCACTTCTCTTTCTGGGAGGGCTGCTCTCCCCCTGCCTTAGTGACCACTCGAACGGGAGCGCACAGAGGGGGTCCCTGCAGGCTGGACCTTCTCAAGAACGTTAAAGTGAGGCTGCGTGGCAGGGAGCAGTAGCCCCCAGGTGGCCAGGGTGTAGTGGGAAGAGGCCCGGCGCCCCTCTCCCCTCTCCTGGGTTGCTGGGGAGAGGCGCCAGCTCCTACCTGTTGCTGCTGGAAGTGGAGCAGCTCCGCAGGGCTCATCTCGCCGTTGCTGTCTGCGCCCGCGGCCGCATCCCTGCCTGCGCTGCCTCCAGCGGGGCCCGCAGTCCCGGCCCCGCCGCCGCCGCCGCCGCCGCCGCCGCCATCGGCCTGCCCGGAGAGGCTGCCCACGCCGTTCTGACCAGACGGAGCCGACCTGATTGTCTCCGAGGCGGATTCCACCATCATGTCGCTCTAGCGGGACCTGGAGGGGGAGGAGAGACACGGGGGAGGGGCTGAGGCTGGACAGGCAGGGCGGGTTCCACCCGGGGAAGCAGGCGATGCCCCTCAACACCCCATCCCCAAACAACACAACCCCCACCAAGTCCTGGGGCGGCTTCTCCCTCTCAGCTTCCTGGAGGCTGATCCTGGGACCCCTGTTGCGGTGCAGACCCTCCTATCTAAGGTCACCCTCCGCCCCAGTTAAGGGCAGCTCCAGACTGAAGCGGAGGCCTCCCCGTTGCCCCCCTCCCCCACATTTCCTCGAGGAGGCGCTACCCCCCCAACCCCCCCACACACCCAAACCGGTTCAGGCCTCTCCCTCCAGGCTAGTGTGTAGGGCAGAGCGAGGAGGGGTGGGGGTCCTGCAAGGACTTGAAAGCAGGTGAGCTAGTCCCCGGAACCACCATTTTGGCCGCCCCACCCGCCCCCGCCCACAGGCACCTGTAATGGCCTTTGTGTTTGTTCCCCCCCTAAATGGGGAGTTCCCCAAGGGCAGGGCCTCCTTCCCACCTCCCCACCCCCCCCCCCCACAGCAAAAACCGCTGCCATTTTCCCAGCACCTATTGGGTGCCAGACCCTCCGCTGGGCCTGGAGCTGTGCAGGGAAGGCAGCTGGTGGTCCGACTTTTCTGACCTTCCATTCTAAGGCCCTCAGCCCAGCACCTGGCCCAAAGCAGACACTCAATATTTACTGTCTCTACAGGCAGCAAGATCCCTTCTCACAAGAATTGTGGGAGAGTAGTTTTTTGGGTTTTTTTTTTAATTTATTTATTTTTGGTTGCGTTGGGTCTTCGTTGCTGCACGCGGGCTTTTCTCTGGTTGTGGTGAGCGGGGGCTACTCTTCGTTGCGGTGCGCGGGCTTCTCATTGCTGTGGCTTGTTGCGGAGCACGGGCTCTAGGCGCGCAGGCTTCAGTAGTTGTGGCTCGCGGGCTCTAGAGCACAGGCTCAGTAGTTGTGGTGCATGGGCTTAGTTGCTCCACGGCATGTGGGATCTTCCTGGACCAGGGCTCAAACCCGTGTCCCCTGCATTGGCAGGTGGATTCTTAACCACTGCGCCACCAAGGAAGTCCCGGGAGATAGTTATTATCATCTTGATTTTACAGATGGGAAACTGAGGGTCCAGAGAGTCAGAGGATTTACCCAAGGCAGAGTCAAGGCCTCAATCCTGTATCTTCCCCCATCTCCCCTAATTGCCTCTCAAGGAGTGGCTGAAACGTGCTCAGAAAGAGAGAGGGTATGTCTGGGATGGTTATGGTTAGTGAGGAGGAGGCCTGGGTTTCCTTCTACAACTCACGGAGGCTGTACTATCTCAGGGGCTCGTACACAGACTATGAAGCAGATGGGGGACTTCAGTATGCAGAGGTGTTCTCAAAGTCTGGGGTCTCCAGCTATCCCCAGATTCACAGCCTCTTGAGAGGAACACAAATTTCAGCCAAACAGGACACAGTTGGTATTCCCCACTGATCTTTGACATGAGTCTTAAACTCCTTAAACCTGTTTCTTTGTTTGTATAAGTAATTACTCCAAGCCTCTCAGATCCTGTGAGGAGTAAATAAAATAGCACATACAAACCACCTAGCAGAGTAAGCGCCAAAAATGGTGGGTCTCTTCTTCACCTGCCCTATTTGTAAGGGTGAACACCCTGGGCTCACAGAGGTCAAAGACTTGGCCCAGATCACACAGCGATTGGGCTGGAAGCCAGCCAGCGTTCTTTCCTCCCTTCTTGATTACCTTTCTGCCTTGGCAGACCCCACAACCACACGGTGTCCCTGACCCAATAAATAGGTGCAGGAGGGCCTTAATAGAGAAACTGCTGGAAGGATTATTTCCCAAGTTCCTTCTCCGAGGTGGCAGCTCCCCAATTCTCTTTCACTCCGGAAGAACTCTTTCTCCTCACTCTACTGGGCCACTTGCTGTTTTTGTCCCTGCTGTCAGCAGAGTGGGGAAGACAGTGAGGGTATCTAGGTGTGCACGGGGGTTTGGGGGGACAGAGCACTGTGAAAGGCCCATGGGGAGGCCACTAGTTCACGTGTGTGCCATATCACCCTGCTCTTGTGACTCTAGGTGTCTGTCCCAGTGGACCTGTGTGGCCTCCTGGGTGACCTGTGCTGCTGGAGTGTCCCACGTTTGTGCATTTCTCTTTGTGTTCCCAAGGGCTTGTTCCTCCCCCACCCCCAGCTGCTGCTCCCAATCCTGGGTTCTGAGAGGAGCTGGGCTAGGGGCAAGGGCAAGGTTGGGGGCAACGGTTCAGAAGAGATTGAGCACTTCGTCTCCGGCCTTAATGGCCGTGTCAGCCCCAGGGCCAGTAGCTACCAAATGATGGATGGGGTGGGCACCGTCCTCCACCCGCCAGAGCACAGGGCTCCAGACCCTCCCCACAACCGCCCACCCGGATCCCTCCCAGCAGCCTACAGAGCACCTTCCCTCCCTCAGGCCTGGGCCCCAGATACACAAGGGGGATGGGGAGACAGCAGGGGCCGCTCTGCTCTCCCTCTGCCTGACCCTGGCCCTGCTGGGGGTGGAGAGCAGCTGCCTGCCTGGATTCCAAGTCTAGCTTCCCTAAGATCTGAAAACTCCTGGGCCCCAGGGGACAAAGACCAGAGCCTCAGGGGTGTGTGTGCGCAGGAGAAAGGAGAGAGAATCCAGCAGTTTCTTCTTGGGATAAGGAAGAGTGCCCCCCTTCCAACATTCACACACACACCATAAAGTTGCTCAGACAGCAAGTTTGGAAAAAGGGAGAAAAAAGGAAGGAGGATGCAAACAGAGGTGCCCTTTTCTTTTCTTTTTATTGGGGGGGGGGGTACAGAGCGACACCCAGTGAACAACATAATTGCTGCAGTGTGGCGTGTAATAATAGCTATTCAAGGGCCGATCATTCATATTAAACAGGGTGAAGCAAGCCTCTCATTTGCATGCTTGAGATTATATGCATTTGAAAAGTCATTTCCGCAGGGTGTACGAATGGCATTAATTCCCACATGGCGTGCTGCTCTGCCCCCTCCCGGGGCCTTCACCTCCTTCCAGGCTCGCGCCTGCCTGTCCACCAGTACCCATCCAAACCTGCAGGTGGGTGCTGCCAGGCCTCTCCTCGCCTCTGCCCTGAGACACCTGGCCTCCCGAGGAGGAGCACAGCGGCAGCCTCAAGCCTCCTGCCTGTCTCTCTGCAGGCGTTGCAACAGCAACGGGTTGCTCCCTGCACTGTGGGTGAGCAGGCTCTGGGTGCCTGGCGCCCGGCCAGGTAGGGACGGGGTGGGGTGGAGTGGGGTACTGGAGGCAGGCCTTGATATCCGTGCCCTGCACCCACAACAAGGGTGTGGGCTGGGGGGGAAAGGCAGCGTCCATGGGAGCCTGGACGCTGGCTAGAGAAGGCAGGGGACTGGGTGTCAGGGGGCCTGAGCTCAGTCACCACCAGCTGTGACTTCTTTGCCTTCCTCCTTCTCTGGGCCTCCATTTCCCCATCTCTACATGGAGAGGTGGTCTTGAAGTCTCTTCTGACTTGGAAGCTCCAGGAGGAAAACTCCCTAGTCAGTATGTACACAAGAAGCCACTGTGTTCTAGAGGCTGGTGAGAGCCACCGAGGTTCCACGTGAATCACAGCTGTCCCTTTCCCAAAGGGAAATGTAGGCCTCAGACTTCCCAATGGGGACCGGGGCTGCCTGCTCTGGTACTGAGGGGGACCCTCCAAGAGCCCCCTCCTCCTCCGTTCACTCCCACCCTCCCGCCTCTCTCCACACACTCCTATCCTGCCAGTCCGCGCTCCGCCCCAGGCACCCATTTCCTCAGCAAAGAGCTGCTGACTACCTGCAGAAGTGGCGAGGCGCTCTGGGAATGAGACCATCTGGTTTCAAGGGCCAGCTGTGTGACCTTGGGCAAGTCACTGGGCTCATACCAACAAGCAACGAGAGGAAATTAGAAGGTCTTTCTAAGATTTGCTAAAATGGAGGCCCACCCCAGCCTTCCCTGCACCCTCTCCTACACTGCGCTGGGGGCAGAGGCCGAGTCATTTCCTGTGCTCTAGGATTTTTGTCTGGGGCGCTGGTCCTGTCCTTGGGTAGGTCCTGGTCTTCCATCTCTCAGGGTTCCCTTGGGGAGCCAGGGCACCCCGGAGCCTTTGGCCAGTACCCCGACGCTCCCGCAGACAACGCCGTCGAAAGGAAGAGAGGAAGGGAGGGAGGGAGGGAGGAAGGGAAGAAGGGAGGGAGGGAGGGAGGAAGGAAGGAAGCAAGCAAGCAAGCAAGCAAGCAGGGTCAAAGCCACAGCCGCCTCTTCCGCTCCGGGGGAGTCTGCGGGCCACCGGGGGGGTGGGGTGGGGGGGTCCCACTTCCCGAGGCTCCTGGCCCTTCGAAGAACGCGGGCTCGCACCGAGGGCCGCCTCGGAACGCGCCCGGGTCCGCCTCTGTCCCCTCCCTGGCCGGAAGTGACGAGTTCCACCTACCTTGGGGCCAAAGGGAGGACCCAAGGGCTAGGGTGCTTTGGGGGAGGGGAAACGGGACGGGGAGCCCCACACGCGTAGAAACTTTTTGTGCCTTTTCCGCGGGCCCATATGGTGTACGGAGTATTAATTACCGTAGCTTTTTAATTAACAATCGCTTAATCTGAGCCGTAACATTTGCCACGACACCCTACGCCTCGTTGCGAACCCGCGCCGCCCGCCCTGCCAACTCATCAATTAATTTTTATTGACGTTTTCTTCCCCAAACAGGCACAATACCAGGGTTTTCCAATTAACACCTCCGCGATCTCTAATTAGTGCAATTAACAGACTGATGGATGCCCGGAGTTTACCCGCGAGGGAGAGAGGGAGGGAAGGAGGGAAGGGGCGGGGCAGTCCCCAGCGCACTCTCTCTCCCGGCGCGCGTCCCGCAGGGCGCACACGTGCATGCGCTCAGCCTTAGAGAGAGAGGGCACCCCCAGCTCTTAGGGGAGCACGGCGGGTGGGGGCGTGACCACAGGTAACCTGTACCCAGAGCAATGGTGGCGATTTGAGTTGAAATAGCAGACACAGTTTCCAGCCCTTTCGGAAACCTAGAACCTAGCTGGAGAGACAGCTGAAAGCCTGAGACTAGAAGTTGGGAAACTGGCTTCTAGCCCCAGCTTTATCACCAACTTGCTGTGTGACTTGGGCCAAGTTAGTTCTCCCCTTTTCTTCTCTGTATGATGGGGGAAACTAGACTAGATGTAGCTACCTATTTATAATGCATACCCCTATCAACTTGCAAGAAAGACTGGGAAGCAGACTGCAATACACGACAGATACAGTTACTTAAAATATAGTATCATGGGGTAGTAGGAAGGGAGAATAAATAGGCCAAGATCTTAAGCCAGAGGATCTCACACTTGAGTGCATCAGAATCACCTTGGAGGGCTTGTTAAAATACAGATTCCTGGGCCCCAGGCCTGGAGCTTCCGATTTTAGGTCTGGAATGAGCCTGAGAATTCATTTCTAAAAAGTTCCCAGGTGATGCTGATGCTGTCTGTCTGTCCAATACAACAGGGCTTCAACGATGAGCACTGGCTTTCAGTTATGAGCTTCCTGGTGGCCAAAACGAGATGATCTACCTCCAAGACCATTCATTCATTCAACATGGATTTAGTGCCCGATTAAGCCAAGCACTGAAGACCTATCTGCAGGAAACTGAAATTTGGCCCTGGCCCCCTACAGGCTTACAAAACACAAACAAGCCAGTACAGGTGTCCTGGCTGCTTTGAGGGCAACTGGTAATAATGGAGGTCCTATTCTCCCTCCCTTTTTTTCTGGGTAAACCTGGCATTTGCCTTTTCCAAAGTTTAGCCACTAGTGGAGTTATGGTCATGAACAAAGTCATTCTTCTCTCTCCTCTGACGCTGGCCAGGAGAATATTTCACCGGCAATGACCCTTCATCCATTCATTGGTTCAACAAATATTTAAGCACTTACCCATGTGCCAGGCTGTGTGTGTGCAGAACTGAACAGAACAGGGCATAGGCCCTGCTCTCCTGGAGCTAATGTTCCCAGGAGGTGAGGCAGATGATAAATAAGGACACAAATAGATACGCTCAAATAAAATAAATTCTATCAAATATGAGTGCAGGGAATAAACAGGGGGATCTAATTTACACGGGGGCAGGGGGCAGGGAAGGCTTCCTTTTAAAATGGCATCTATACTTAGAAAAGAATGAGCAGGTATGGGTCAGGTAAAGTGTACACTGAATGCAGGGGAACAGTATATGCAAAGGCCCTTATTTTACAAGAGAAGTCACTGGTTTCAGACTTTCTTCCGAGCAAAAAGTCTTTGAAATGGACACATTTATAGATTATATAAAAAGACACATAAGTGGGTACCACAGAGAACAGAGCATGAAGATGCCGTCTATTTCCTTCTTTCTCTTTCTTTTCCTTTCTAGCTGTCCTGCTATCAGCTCTTATTTGTGTCAAGGGACATAAAGCAGAGGGCTTTTCAGAGCAATGAGCACTGGCATTTCAAGTAACTTGGTATACTGCCCAATCTGTCATCCCAAGACCCAGGGATCCCCTTCCCCATTCAGCTCAGGCCCCAAAGGCCCACTAGCTTCAGGCCACCAGGTGAGGGAGGGCTCAGGCAGGAGCCACTTTTGGCCTCAGCCTTTCTTATCAGCCCCTCATTTGGCATCCCACCTGCTGACCCTGCTCTGATCTCTTATTACCTCTGTAATTAGAACATGAGCAGTGAGGTCACCATTCTGAGCCTTGGTTTCCTTGTTTACCATACGAAGCTAATACCAATAACCCTTCCTTTCAGGGTTGCTGTGGTACCAAATAAAATACACTGCCAGAGAAGGTTTTCAGAGAAGGGAATTTACTACAGTTATGGGGACGCAGCAAGTCCAGATCCCATCCCCTCATCCTAGCCTTATGGTTTGGCACTTGAGGAAAGTGAGACAGAATCCAAGGGTTAGAATGTCTCTGTAGCTCCAAAATGTGTCCCCACAGCAGAGCAGGGTGATGTGAGTCACATGACTACTTGGTTCTCTGATCAGCCCGGCAGTGTCTCTCCTCAAGCAGATGGGGCTGTCAGAGTTCCAGAAAAAGCTCAAACCCTCTCCAGGCCCACGCCCTCCCTGTACTTCGGGACTCTCCCTCGTGTGGGTCAGAGGCTGGCACCCTCGGTTTTCTCCCTAAGACTCCCACTTCAGCCTGAGAGTCTCCACAAATGACACACTAGGAGCTATCTGGTCCAACTCTAGGGACCATTCAAGGCCTCTTCTTAGCACAAAACTTCCAAGCCCAAGGAGCTAGTGCACGTGGCAGGGTGAGGACACACCTCTAAAAGGCTGCAGCATCCTCTGATTTAGAAGGGGAGCCACCATCCTGGGCTGTCTGTTCCAGGTTCTCCCCCAAGTTTATTTATTTATTTTTAAAATTTATTTATTTATTTATTTATTTACTTTTGGCTGCGTTGGGTCTTCATTGCAGTGTGCGGGCTTCTCATGGCAGTGGCTTCTCTTGCTGCGGAGCAAGGGCTCTAGGTGCGTGGGCTTCAGTAGTTGTGGCTTGCGGGCTCTAGAGCACAGGCTCAGTAGTTGTGGCACACAGGCTTAGTTGCTCTGCAGCATGTGGGATCTTCCTGGACCAGGGATCGAACCCATGTCCCCTGTATTGGCAGGCAGATTCTTAGCCACTGTGCCACCAGGGAAGTCCTCTCCCCCAAATTTAAATAACTTTATTTTCTAATCATAAAAATAAGACATCCTGGTAGAAAAGTATGAAGAAAAAGTAAGTAGACTTCTAAGTACCTATAAGTCTACCAGCCAGAGATCCTTTTGGGATCCACCCCTTCCAGTCTCATCCATTTTCGCTCTCTTTGGGCATATAAACATTTAAAACGTGAGCTTGGGTTCATAATCTGTACATGGTTTGAATTTTTCTGTTTTCCCACTCACCACTTATGGTCATAACCATTTCCACATGACATCAAATATTTTAATTAACAGTTTTTAGTGGTAACAGAGTTGTTTGAATGGGCTGTGTGTTTCAGAATTTATTTAGCAGATCCCCTAAAGCTGGACATCCAGACTGCTGCCTATTTTTTCACTATGACACTGTAATAAACACCCTCATGCGAACAGAATATTCTCCATTTCTATTTGCTTAGGATACATGTTTAGGTGGAATTGCATATTTTTAAGGCTCTTGATACATTTATTCCTTAATTGATGTCCATAAAATGTGTGCTGACTTTGCCCTACCTTCAGCAATGCACCCCTGTCCCAGAGGACTCACAAGCTCTTTTTTTTAAAGCTATCTTCCTCCATTCTCCTCAGCTCCTTCTCCAGAGGATTCTCAGATTCTGCTTATGGTATTGAGAACCCAACACTACCGGCCCTGTCAAATCTGGGCACATAGCTGGGTGATGGGCCTCTGCCTGCAACTGACACTGGGCACGGTGGGTACTGGCATTTGGACACACAGAGGGGGATAAAACACAGCCCTTGCTTTTGGGGGGTGGGTTATAGTTTGGTGGAGAAAGAAAGACATACAGGCAAACACAAGCATTTAAAAATACCCATACTGGGACTTCCCTGGCGGTTCAGTGGTTAAGACTCCGAGCTTCCACTGCAGGGGGCGTGGGCTCAATCCCCTGTCAGGGAACTAAGATCCCACATGCCATGCAGTGCAGCCAAAAATTAAAAAAAGAAACAAAAAAACATACCTAGGTTCTACCCCAGATCAATTTAATTGGATTATCTGGGATCCAGGCACGGATAATTTAAAAAGCTCTTCCAAGTATTCTAAACTTCAAGTACAGCCAGGGTTGAGAACCTCTGCCCTACACAACACACACAACTTTACAAATGTTAAGTAGATACTGGGGGGTGGGGTGGTTGCTGGCTATGGGTGCCTAGAGGGAGTGGGGGTGCTCCGGAAAGGCTTCCTGTAGGAGGTGACTTCTGAGCTGAGTCTTACGGAAGTGAAGCCTGGGCACACAATTTGTGAATATATTTTAATAACAACCATTCCACTCAGAGTCCTTGAAAGTTCTTTCCCATACCCTGTCACACACAACCTGCACTCACTCTGACAGATGAAGGAACCACACTTCAAAGATGTTTAGTGATGTGTCAAGGTCACTTGGCTGCTAGGAGGTTGAGCCAAACTGAAACCCTATAGCTCTTCTGACTCCCAAACCAGTGCTCTTCCCCAGAATTCCACCTCAGACGTGGCAAGGCCCAGAGGGCGGTCACTCTGGAATTTCCCTGGAATCTGAACCTTTCCCCACCACCATCACCACACCCCAGCGCACTTTCACTGGCTCTGGCCCCAAAATGCTCCCAGCAGGCCCTAGCAAGGTGGCCTCCCTCAACACGCCTTCCAAGTACCATGACCAAAAGGAAGAATTAACAAAAAGGAAAAAAAAAAAGAGAAAAGAGAACCAAAGATCCCACTCCATCTCATTAAGAAAGTAAACATAAGAGCCATCTAAGTGTCTAATTAAGCTTCTAATTAGTCCCTGCTTGTTACTAATGCAAATTAGATTACTCCGCTTAACTACAGCATGTCCACAACACCCTTGTTAATTGCGGCCTTTTGAAATTAAATTACTCCCTAATTAGCATATCAAAGCCATTGATTCGGAGCTGGGAAAGATGAGGGCAAAAGGAGCCGAATGCCAAGTTTGGTTAATCAGAGATGGCTAATTAAATAGTGCCGTCTTTCGTGGGGGGCCTGCTGGTTAAGGGGTGGGGTACTCACCCAGGGCCCAAGTGGCCATCTGGAGCCTGGTTCTGGTAGTGCCCTTGGCACCAGGGGGCTCCAGCTGGCCTGGGACAGACCAGTAGTCTGGCCTTCTCTGGGGCCCTGGCTGCTCTGCCCAGCCGGCCTCTGACATGCCCTGGCCCCTCCCTTTGTCTCCCCTGATGATATCTAGGGGTGGCATTCACAGGGATCTTGGGTACCAACTCAGGGGCATCCAAAAAAACACACCCATATTCGAATGTGCAAGATTCAGCATCCTTCCACATCTCTCTCCCTGTTCCAAGATGAATTCTGGAAAGGTGACTGCTGCCCAGTGCTTCTCTAATCCCCACCTGTGGCTCCATTCTCGGAAGAAATTCTCCCCATCTCCAACAAAAAGTACATAAATTTCGGGGGGGGGCAGGTAAGAGGGTGATGACTTTCATAAAGGGACTCACCTGGGCAGGGATGGGCTGATTTCAGCTTGGAACAGATCCCCCAAGACACAAGACCTGTAATTCCCTCCGTGGTAGAAGGAAGGGGAAAAAAAATCACCCACCACCATCAGTTCTTAAGCAGCTGTGCAAGAATTAGATTTGGGTCAGGGTGTCCTTAAAGGTCTTCTCTGAGCTCTTGTACAGACCCTGCAAAGCCTCTCAGACACCTGCCCCTCCCAGCTCTTGCTAGAATACTGAGGATGGGCAAAATCTCCATGAAAAAGTTGCTAACTGAAATGCCCTCAGGGGCTAGGCCGGTCCCCAAGGGGGCCAAGTGGGAAGTGGAGGGTACTCAATCCCGGTCTATCTTTACCCCACAGAAATGCAGGCTCCCTGTCTGATAGGGTTTTGGGTTTTTCAAAAGCAGCCAAGTGGGGATATTTATGTGAAATTTACCACTGTAATAAACTTTGTGTGAGCCAACAAAACACATAAGGGGTGAAGTTAGTCCATTTGTGACCTCAGCCCTTATGGCCAGCATTCTAGACAGGCAGGTTCCAGTCAGCTGTGTGACCCTGGACAAGTTACATCACCTCTCTGGGCCTGGGGACCTCACCTGTCAAACAAGAACAAGGAGGTATGTGAAATGGCAAAGCACAGTTCCTCATTCAGGGTCTGATGACCACCTAGTTCTACTCTGTACCTGCCATAATCCCTTCTCAGACTTCGGATGTCTTCTAGAACCTTCTTCCTCCATCTTCCACGCAGAAGGCAGAGTCTGGGCTTCCAGGTGTCCTTGGAAATGCTGAGGGCTTGTTTCTACAAATGCCTGACTTGGCAGCTGGGCAGCTAGGAGGTACACACCTATGCTCTCTGCCCTACATTTAACAGATTAGCCCTGGTGGGTGCAACAGATCTTAAATGCCTCTTCTAAAAAAGACAGAACTTTCACAAGAACAAAATCTTGATGACTGACAGGTCCCTAGCCTGGTCCTTCAGTGTCCCCCTCCCCCAACTAGGGTGTGTATATGTGTCTGTGTATGTGACTCTGTCCACAGCTCTCCTTCCCCCAGTTCTCCTCTCCAAGTTTCTCACCAGCAGCCCCCACAGCACAAAGAGTTGGGGTCATGGCCAAATTCCCAAAGGGTTTGGTTTTGCTGATTTACGGAGGGATCAACCAGGGCCCAGGGGAGAGGAAGCCCCTGCCCCCCCCCCACCCCCCAGCGCCCAGCTCAAAAGGGTGAATCTCAGGCAGTTCCCAGTCCATGGGTATCCATCCAAACCAAATTGGTCTAAAGGGCCCATAGCAGTGGTTTTATTTTAGAAAATAAGTGAAATTTAAAGCAAAGCAGAAAAAGATAAATGGGGAAGGGGTGAGGCTGTCCTGGTGTGAGGGGGAGGGCGGAACGGTGGCACAAGCGGGCCAAGCTGCAGCCCGCCTCGCTGAGCTCTCTCTCCCAACGAGATTCAATTAATTGATAACAAGAGGCATCAAATTAATTTCTGGAGGATGTGAGATTCTGATGAAGGGAAATCTCATAGATGGGGATCGAGTGGGAGGCGGCGGGCAGCGCCCCCTCTAATCAGGCTCCGCTGCCTAATTGGGGAGGAGACTTGCCTGGGCCGCAGGGTCGTCTGCCCCACGCTCCACAGCGCCCCTTTCCGGCAGGACATGCGGAGGCAGTGAGCTGGTCTCCTCTCACCCAACACCCAACTCCCTCCTCCCCACCACCAGCCCACAGCTGCGGGAAGGGCGGGGGCAGGCAGAGGCCAGTGTGCGTGCTCCCTCACCAACTGCACAGTTATGAAAACCAGGGCCCAGAGAGAAGACCGTCATGCCTAAGGTCTCAGAGGGAATGAGGAAGCTGGTAGCAGTGCGCTTACTGGTGCCCCTCAAGGGCGAGTCCCAGACCCACGCGACCCAGACGGGCGAAGTCATCCCCAAGCTCAAGGAGGTCAGCACACAGCGTGGGAGACCCTCCCTGTAGCTAAAAGATAGAGGCCACCCGCCCCCTTTTCCAGAGTTCCCTGGACCCCCAAACCCCCAGCATCTTAGGGCCGAAGACACCCGGCGCTCACGGAGGCTCAGGGTAACACTGGCCGAGCTAGCAACCCAGAGCGGGTGCCCTCAGCTGCGGGGCGAGGACTGGGAGCCCTGGCTCTCCTGAGAACCCCGGAGGCTTCCTAAAGGAAGGATTCTCCCAAGTGGACCAACCATGCACCCTCAACATCCGACCTTCGCAAGTGCCTCTGTGCCTCCGGCTCCAACCCAGAGATGTGGAAGCCTCCAGAGGCACTGCGCCCAAGCACTTACAGTAGCCGCCGCTCCCTCGGTCTCCTGCAAATCCTGAGTTCCCATCCCTCCCCCAAATTCTCCTCAGCTGCGCCCGCCCTTTTCTTTCAGGGTGTGATACACATCTGCCCAAAGAACCCCCTGAAGGAGTGCAAGAAGGAAGTATATGCTACCCTCTTTTGGACCAACTTCTTTCAGCCTGGGTCTCCTGGAAGCCTGAGCTCCAGAGCTGGGGAAACGAATCCCAGGGAGCCCGCCCTCCAGCACGCCCGGCTGACGAAACAAGAACAGAAGCCCCTTCACCAGCCCACGGGCCAGTTTCCCTTCACACAGCTCAGCCCTCCTGAAGGCTCTCAGGGCCAGCACCTGCATCCTGTGCCGGCTGCGGAGTGTGAGGACCGGAGCCTGCCTCCAGCCACCAGAACATATGGGAAAGATCCTCACTGGGGCACTTGCTCCATTTCTGATTTTCCAAGTTGTAAGCGAGCCACCTCTTATTAAACCTCTTCACCTAGACTCCTGCGGGCCATTGCGCACAGCGATGGCTCCACAATGTTTGTGGAATGGAGAGGAGGAGTCCCGGTCTCCATGCCCGGATCTACCCTGCCCTCCTGTCGCCACCATTTGTCCCTCCTTCGTTGCCGGTGGGAATTCTGGGTAATTTCCACCCGCTGACCCTGCCTACCTTGAACAAATGCAGAGGGTCACTAGTCTACACACCTCACTTTGTTACTGTCTGAGAAAAAACCATCTCACCTCCCCTCCCTCCCATTTGCACCGTAGCCCAGGTCAGGTGCCATCAGAAACTCCAAGTAGGAGAGAGGACTTTCCCCATGCCCTGCACCACCAATGACTCCACACACCCTCAGGTCCCAGCTTGGGAGGCTTCAGCTGGGCAGAGGATGGGGCCTGGGGAGGCGGGCAGAGCTGCTGGGATTTGGGGAACAGGCTGCATGGCTATGACCAGGGCTGGGGAGAAGAAAGGCACCGGGCTGCACTGGAGCAAGGGACAGCCAGGTAAAGATCCCGGGAGGAGTCATCCTGGGACAAGTAACAAAGGAAGGGAAGGGCATCAGCCTGGCCCCGGCTTGAATGGCTCACTCCTTTGAGGGACCAGATGCTTTGACTCTATGGCTCAGTGCCCTATGGCCTTGTCCAAATGGGCACCTTTTGTGCTAGGAGCTCTTGATTTCTAGTTCAGGCAGGCATGCCCCGAGTCCAGGCTCTGCACAGGGCCCACGAACGCCATCTCACAAGACCACTGCATCTGCAAGCCTCAGGGTTTGGAGTAGAGGGTTCCTGCTGTAATCCCAGCAGGGCAGAACTGGCTGTGGGTGAAGGTGTGCATTTCCATGGAGAATCCAGGAAGGCAATGTTGAAAGAGGCAGAAACTTCACACTCAAGGGAAGTTTCTTTTTGCTTCTTTAAGATGATCCATCCAGCAGTAGGTCCCAGATTGATCTGAGACTGCCTGCCAAACTTGTCTTCCATAACGCTGCATGAGCCAGGGTTCCAAACCATAGAAAGTCTCCCTTTTTGGAGAAAGGTGGTGCCAGCCATTTTCCCTCCTCTGTGTTCTAGGGAATTATCCCTCCCATTTCTGTTTCCATGAGCACCTTAGGATGTCGGGGGGAGGGGGGATGACTGGACCTTCCAGGGTCATGTGCAGGTGGGAAATGCCAAGTTCTGAGCCCAGACCTTCCCTTAAAGGGAAGACAGGAGCAGGAAACCCAGCCTTCTCGTTGGAGAGCTGAGGGGGACGCAGGCCTGAGCTTTTGAAGGAGGGATGGGGAGTGGCAGGCCCTCCCATCCCTCCCTTTCTCCCTTCCCCACAGCAGAGGCTCAAGCCCTACCAGTTACACTGGGAGTCCTAGGAGCCCCACATGTTAGTCCCAGCCCTACCACTAACTAACTGTGTGACCTCAGACAAGTTGCTTCTTCTCTCTGGGCTTCATTTTCCCAACCCCTAAAATGGAGATTAATTTCCCGTATTCAGGGGCTTCCCTGGTGGCGCAGGGGTTGGGAGTCTGCCTGCCAATGCAGGGGACACGGGTTTGAGCCCTGGTCTGGGAAGATCCCACATGCCGCGGAGCAACTAAACCTGTGAGCCACAACTACTGAGCCTGCGCGTCTGGAGCCTGTGCTCCGCAACAGGAGAGGCCGCGACACTGACAGGCCCGCGCACCGCAATGAAGAGTGGCCCCAGCTCGCCGCAACTGGAGAAAGCCCTCGCACAGAAACGAAGACCCAACACAGCCAAAAATAAATATAAATAAATAAATAAATTTATTTAAAAAAAAAATTTCCAGTATTCAGTCCAGCATGTGGCCTGGCAGTGCTGGGAATCTAATAATAAAAGCTACCCCTTGGTCAGTACTACCCTGTGCCAGGCACTATGCTAGGTACTTTACATCTGTTCTTTCATCCTACTCCCAAACAGGCTCTAAACGGCTATCATTGACCTACTTTACACATAAGAAAACTGAGGTTCGAAGAGCTTAACTAAGTTCTCCAGAGACCCATCACCACTGGCAAGTTCCAAAGGCTTCTCCCCTGTGACCCATGTTCTGCCCTGGAGAGGCCTGAGTTCCTTGCCCTGGGTTCCAGAGTTCTGGAACCAAGTCATAGGAAGTCATTTCAGCCATCGGAGCCCCAGAATCCTGTCAAAAACAGTGCCTGCCCTGCCTTGGTCTGGGAAGCTGGGAGATTTTGAAAGGAAACTGTGCGGAGCTCCTTGGATGGAAGAAATTATTACTTTGCACAGTTTGGGTTATCAGAAAAGTAAAGACATTGTGCCTGCTTGGGATGGGCATGGAGGGGTTTGCATTTCAGCTGGAGAGACAGGAAAGCCACCAAGGCAGTGGGGCAGCAAAGGATTAGGATGTAGGGAAGGAGGGTGCAGCTACTCCAGGTGTGGCAGATCAGGGAAGCCTTCTTGGGGAGATGGCCCTTCCCCCCTTGCACCTCATACCTTTCCTCTGAAACAGACACCCTGCTCCCACCCTCCTCTCTCTAATGTGATATCTTATCTGCCTCTCCTACCCTGACAATGTGCAGACCCCAGCCTTCACTGCTTGGGCACACCAGTGCCCAGCCTGGGACCTGCCCAGACAGAGTAGGGGCTCAGCAAACCTTTGGGGAATTAATGGATTAAAGGATCCCCCCTCCTTTCCTGCCCCTAAGGAAGAGGTGTGTTTGGAGTAGGGGCCCAGCAGGATATGCACATTCCTGGCAAGAAGGGATCTACCTGCCAGCAGCCAGAAAGGAAGTTTCTGGCTAAAGGCACAGGAAAGGAGGTGGGGTAGGGATGTCTAGGTGTGAGAATGGTACCTACACAGAAAGGGACAGGGACAGGTCCTTTTTCAAGGTAGGCCCAACCTGCCCTCCCCCACCCCCCAGCACTGGTGTCAGGCCTTTCTCCCCACAGGGCTCACGGGTTCAACTCCATAACTCCTGCAAAACCTGCTCAGGACTGGGAGAAGGACAGAAAACCCCACCCAGGGGCCCAGCACTTAGTGCCAGGAGAGAAGGTTCCCATGGTCCCCCCCAGTTTAGTGCCAAGACTGGGACGGGGCTAAGGTAGTGGGGGGGGGGGATCCAGGAGAGATTCACATCTTACAGGGGTCCTGAGTTGGCGGGGAGCACTCTCTAGAGCCACCTCCTCCCCCTGCCACGTTGCCCCACTGATGAGAGGGGGAGTGACGCCAAATGGGGAGCCCCACGAGACACAGCCCTGCTTTTGAGAGGCTCAGATCTAAGGGTGCCAGAGCGAGCAAGCTGTCCAGGTGCCCACAGCACAGTCCCAGGACCCTCTCTCCCTCCTGCCAGGTGACAAAGAGCCCCAGAACCCAGGCAAGACAAAATTAAAACAAAAATAAAAACAAAATAAGCCTGCAGATTTCCCATCCCCTGCAGCGGTTTCCTGCCAGGTTGGGCAGGGGTTGTCTGGGGCAGGGGCTGTCTGAGGTGGGTGGCTCTCCTTAGGGCAGCTGGGGCCTGGCCAATTTGTTGGGCCTTCGGCCCCTGCAACCACCCACTAGCTCACCAGGAGGGTCATCGGCTTGAAATGCCCAGCGCCAGCAGCGCTCAGTCCCAGAAGTGAGCTTCTGGGTTCAAATTCTTGGTGTCGAGGTCTCCATTACCCACTGTGTTCCACAATGGGACTGGTCAGACCCTCCCGTGGCTACAGGCGGTACAGATGATCCCACAGCTCCTTCCTTCTGGGTGGGAGAAGGCGGCACCCAGGTGAGCCTCCAGCTCTGACCTTAGTTGCCTCTCAAACTGCGCTCCCAAGGTCCTCAATCCCAGACCCAACACAGTTCGCCCTGGGACAATCCAGGCGTGTGCTTTAACACGGGATGAAGATGCTGAAGTTCAAGTGAAAACCCGCATTGGCCAAAATGCTCCCGGGCTTTCTCAGCAACCACGGGGATGACAGCTTCAGACTTGGGTTTGCTCTTCCGGGCACCCCACCTCCAACCCCTGCTCCAGGCTCCGAGGTCAATCAGCAGGGAGACCCGGCGCTGGGGTGCGAGACACGCGGTGATCTCCCGACACCTTAAACCCCAGGCACGGAGTGAGCGAGGAAATCAGTCAGGCGGGGAATGGCAAGAGAGGCCGGCGGTGCAAAGGGACGAGCCGGGTGTTCTAAGGGCTCAGGGTCTCCGCGTTCCCGTATCCTCTTCCCCTAACCTAGACAGTCCGGGTGAGACGCCGATGTGTTCACGAGGTCGCCCCAGTTGGAAAGAAGGAATCCGCAGCCGTCAGGGCCTCTGACTCAGAATCCGCCTCCCGCGAAATCGCATGGTCCTTTGCCGGGGAGGCCGGGACCCCAGGTCGCTCAGGGCTCCCCGCATTCTAGCGCCTCGAGCTGTAGCCGGGCTCAGCTCAAGTTAGTTAGTTTGGCGTTGATGGGGAGCGCAAGACTCGAGCGCTGCCGAGGTGACCGCCTCTCAAAGAGAGATGTCTGCCAGGGGGCTGTCCAGGGGAGAGGTCACAGTCCTGGATCTGAGGGGGGTCTTGCTTGGTTATCCCGGGGCACTCTTCCCTGGCGGCCTCCGAACGCTGCTGCCGCCCTCTCTCCCCACTACACGGTGAGGCGGGGCTCTCCCCAAATGGGGTGAATGAAGATATCGGCCGGGTCAACCCCCCACCCTCCAGCACCGGCGCACAAAATCACAAGAGGCCGTTTCCAGACGCTCTCAAGTCCCCAAGAAGTTTTCCGCTCTATCTCCCAGCCGACCCAGGTATGGCGGAAAGGCGTTGACTGGCCCCGGAACCTCCGAGGTGCGACCCCAGCAAACCAAGTCCCCTCCTCACCTAAGGCGACGCGTTGGATAGGACCCCGGTACCCCCCCGCCATCTATCTGCCTCCGGCGCGTCTTGGGGAGTCCTGGACAGACTGGGGTTGGGGGAGCCCACTTCACCACTTCCCTCCCCGGCTCAGGAAAGTCCGGGCTGGGAAGTACTCTTTGTCTGACTCGGGGCGGGGGGGTGGTCGCGCCCCCAGACACCCCATTCCCCGCGGCCAGGCCGGGAGGAGGCCGGTCCTAGATTCTTGGGGGGAGGGCGGGCCTTAGTAGCCTTTCCAGCCCCCCCAACCCCTGCCGACCTCCTCTGTCCGCCCCCCCGGCACCGCGCCGTAGCCCCCACCTGTTCCCCAGGCAGCTCCGGGCCGCGGGGGCCTGAGCCGGGGCGGGGTGGGTGTCGCGGCTGCGCTGGGTCAGGGCGCCGCAGCCGGCCCCGGCTGGAACAAAGTGCGCCGGCCTGGGCCCGGCTCCTCCCGGCGCGTCTCCGGCGGGCAGTTTGCAAACACAAAGTGAGCCAGTGAGCGGGCGAGAGAGTGCGCGAGCGAGGGAGTTGGTCTGGTCGCCGGCCCAGCCCCCACCCGCGTCGCCGAGCTCGGCCAGCCACCTACCTGTCCGGCCCGGCCGCTCCGTGCGGGCTCCGGCCCGTCAGCCCGCGCGGGGCATGGGGCTCGCTCCGGTCGCCGCCCGGGCCCGCCGCCGCCCGCTGGGACTGCCCCTCCGCGCCGCTCGGCGCCGCGCAGCTCCCAGGCGTCCTCCCTCCGCGCCGCGCCGGCCGGCCGCCGCGCGCCCTACCCTCGCCGGGGCATCACACTTTGGGGGCAGCTCGGCTTGCTCCGGCTGTGCTCCTCCTTCCCGATCCTCCCGCGACGCTTGTTCGCTCGCTCGGGCGCCGGGGCTCCGGGACCCCGGCGTCCCCGCCCCCGGCCCAGCCCTGGTTCCGGCCCGGGCTCCTCCCCGCCGCGCCGCCGCCGCCTGCGCCGCGCCCTCCTCGCGGGCTGGGGGCTACGTCCCGGCCGCCGGCCGCACAGTCCGGTCCGCAGGGGCGGCCGGCTCCGGACTCCGAGGGGCTGCGACTGAGCCCGGGCAGCGAGTGGCTGCGAGCGGGCGGCGCGCGGGCGGGGCGGGAGGGGGCGGGGAGGAGGGGGAAGGAGGGAGCGCGCGGAGAGCGAAGGAGGAGGGAGCGAGCGAGCGAGCAGGGGAGGGAGGGAGACCAACTTCTAGCGCTACCATAATTCACCTAAAGCAGGTGCAGCAACTTTCACCCTGCCCGGCAGCCAAGTCGTGAGCGAGAGGAGACCACGTGGGCCAAACTTTAGGGGAAGAAAAAGTGGGGATGTGGGGAGAAGACGTAGGGCTGCGATCCTGTAAAAAGGGGGGGAGGTGGAGAGACCCCAGGGATTCACCCTGGCCTTGCGAATCCCTTGGCGCGCTTTGCAAACCCCAGCTTTTCCCTGGAGTCTGGAGGTACGGCCAAGCCCTGCTCCCACACGGTTCATTGGTTCCCGGCGGGCTGCGCCCTATGCAGGGAGTGGCCGGGGGGCCCAGAGCCTGGAGCCGGTGTCCTTCCTCCTCTCCCTTCTGCGCCCCACTGCGTGGGGCTGGGGGTGGGCTTTTGAACCGGGGGGTGGGGGAGGTGGGAAGGCTCCTTCTGGGCTTTGTGAACGGTCACCCCGGGCGCGCACCGCCTCCCTCTCCGGAAGGGGAATTTCCCATAAAGTGCTCTGCGAACCGGTGAAGAAAGGGCCCAAAGCCGGATCCACGCGGGCAGAGCGGAGTGCAAAGTAGAAGCAATTATCCGGACAAATTAGATTGTAAACAAAGCTCAACGTCTTTGCCTGAGGGCGGGGGAGGGTGCGGGGAGGAATCGGAGGGATTGTGGCGGTAGCCAAGGTGTGTATTTGGGTTGGGAGGGGGAAGTCTGGATGAGGAAAGGCCCCAGATCCAAGGGGGAGGGCTGTGCTGGTAGCAGGCGCTTCACTCAGAGACCCGTGGAAACCTGAATAAATCCTCCCCCCGCCTTCCACCCCCAGAACATCTCAGGTCTGGCTCTGTGTGTTGCAGTGGGGAGAGGTGAGGGACACCTCAGGGGTTGTCAAGGAGTGACTTGACCATGACCAAGGGAGGACCCTGCTGTGGGAGGAGGGCAGGAAGGCCGTGGCTCTAGAAGGCTCTCCTGCCCCAAATCGCCCGAGGCAGGTGGAGACGGGCAGACACAGGATGTTCCTGTGGAATGTGAGCTGGGGGTGCTTCAGGGATTGGAGCTTAGGGTATGCCAGGGCTGTGGCCTGGGGAGAGAGGATTTCTTGGAAGAGAAGCCTTTCCAATGGGGCTTGGAAGAAGAAGAGAGGAGGCTCTCCCTCGGTTTCTCCGTCCCTTATTCCATCCCTTTTCTGTGGGTGCAAATAGCCAGAAGGAGCTGTAATGTCAGTGCTATCTGTCCAGGTCTAGATCCTATGTATTGCCCTACACAGGGCAGGTGTGACAGGCATATTCAGCTGCTGCTGGAGCATTTCAAATAGCTAGGTGTGAAATTGTTGGGAGGAGGACCCTAAGCACCATTTATGTGGATGCCACAGGGTCCTTTCCAGTGTAGCAAGAGCAGAAGCAATAAGAATAAAATAACCACAGCTAACCTTTGAGTCGTACCACATGCCAGGCATAGGACTCATTTCATCTTCACAATAACCCTATAAGTAGATAGTACTATTACCTCCATTTTACAAAAAGGTTAAGTCCAGGCTTACCCGGCTGGTAAGTGATGAAGCAGGATTTCAACCAGAGCTACTTCTGTGAGGCCTTTAAAGCAGCACTGCCTGCTTGTGGGTTACCTGAGGAGTATAGTTTGGGAGAAAGGAAGCCTTTGGTGGTGCGACTCTATTTATTTTCTATGGAGAGTCAGCGCTGGTGGGAGTCAGGGTGTGTGGACAGGCCTGGGCATGGCCTGGAGTTGGCAGGTTCTTGTGTAAGCCCAGCTGGATTATGACCACGCCATGCCCCTCAGGTCTCCTTTCCATCCGTCCTACAGAGGCTTCAGGTCAGGCGAGAACTAGGGACTTTCAATACAAAAGAAGGAATGAGGTGACCTCCAGTGGGCTTCTCTGGCTGGCTCTCATGCCCACTGCATCCTTTCCCATCACCTTCCTGCGGCAGCCCTCCATACCTCACACGTGGATTCACGTGCCCAAAGGGATTTCCCTAGGAAATGCTTTGGCTTTCACTTCAGTTTACCCTCATCTCCAGGCCAGTTCAGTTCCCAGCACCCTGTGAGTCACAGTGGGGGGCCCAAGGGAGGCAAAAGATCCTGTCTGGGCCTCACCTAAAGGGCATTTTAATGAGGAAACAAAGCCTCAACGGGGAGAAGTCTCACAAACAGAATGTTCCAAAGAACGATACAGAACACACACCCCAAAATTAAAGCGGCCAGTCCAAAGCCCTTCCTTTTGATGCAGGACCTCTAGGACAAGGTTCAAAAAAGTGGCCCTTGGCTCCTGAACCAGAGTGCCTGGGAACAGGCAGGAGGGTCCTCTTTCTGCCCTTGTTCCTTCAAAAGGTCTAGGCTGTGGTGTGGCAAGAACCAGGGCCCATGGCCTGTCCTACTACGGAGGCCATGGTTAAGAGCACAGAGACTGGAGTGAGACAACCTAGGGTTGAACTTCAGTGTCTGTCACTTACCAACTGTGTGATCCGGGCAAGTTACAGGATGGAGCCAGTTTCCTCACCCACGACATTGGGAGAATGCCTCCTGGGGGGTTGGGAGGGTAGCATGAAAAAGGCTGGGCAAAGCATCTAGCTCTGTGACCTGTTCATCAGATACTTTCCATAAACACTCATTTTCCGTTTTGTGAGCTCCAGTTTCCTCACCTAAAAATGAGAATACTGACTTCACAAAACTGCAAATCATACATACATCTGCAGTTGATACTTAGTAAGTGCCTGCTGTGTGTCTGGCAATTGATTCACGTGCTATTCGGCTGCATCACCCCTGGCATAGTGGCTTTTCTCATTTTACAGTGAGGTACTCAAGCTCAGAGAGGTAAGGCAACTTGCCCCAGGTCACACAGCTAGAAGATGGTGCAGCAAGGACTAACTCACAGGTCTTCCTGCTCTGAAGAGTTGCCCTTTCCCAGGGTCAGCTGCCTCCCTGTTGTGGGGATGTTAGTGGGTTACTGGGTGAGCTTCTTGTTAGTACCAGGCCTGGCACTGGGTGTGTGTGTGTGTGTGTCCCCAGAAACATTAGTCAGTCCTTTTATTCCCACAGTTCCAACACATCTAGACCCAGGTATTTTATGTTTCCAGTCATCCGATTGCTTGAATTTTACTTCTTTTCCCTCTTCAAAACCTTTTTTTAAGGGAATTCCCTGGTGGTCCAGTGGTTAAGACTCAGTGCTTTCACTGCCATGGGCCCGGGTTCCATCCCTGGTCGGGAAACTAAGATCCCACAAGCCACGTGGCATGGCCAAAAAAAAAAAAAAGTCAAAAAAACCAAACCGTTTTTTAGTT
Source organism: Balaenoptera physalus (assembly GCF_965194825.1). NCBI lineage: Eukaryota > Metazoa > Chordata > Mammalia > Artiodactyla > Balaenopteridae > Balaenoptera > Balaenoptera physalus. The sequence continues at coordinate 34,032,232 of NC_138896.1, forward strand.
AATTAAGGAATAAAACTTTACCAGCATGATGTAGTGGCTCAACACCTAAGTATATACCAACAGAAATGCATAATGTGTTCACTGAAAGACAGACACTAGAATGGTCTTAGCGGCCATTCTACAAATAGCCATCAACAGTGGAATGGGTGAATAAATGCTGGTATTCTCATGCATGGGCTAGTACTTGGTAATGAGAATGAACAGGCCATTGCCACACACAGCAACGGGGACAAGTCTCACAAACAGAATGTTGAGCATAAAAGTCAGTCGTGAGAGAGAAATTCCACTTATCTGAAATTCAAAAATCGGTCAAACAAAATCGAGGTGTTTGTTAGAACTCAGGAGAGCGGCTACTCTAGGCAGGAGAGTAAGTAGGGGTTCCTGGGGGACTGGGAATGTTCTGTATTTTTTGAATTTGGGATTTGGTTACATGGGTGTGTTCACTTTGTGACAATTGAGCTGGCGTACACTTATGATTTGTGCACCTTTCTTTATGCTTTAAAAAAAAAAAAGCCTACAAATTGTTGCTGATAAAGTTGAGAACCTTCCATATCCTTCCCTCCCTTTCTCCATCCTTCCCTTGCCAGAGGTAGCCAGTTTCCAGAAGCTGGGAGGTAGCCTTCCCAAGTAAGTTCTACACTCTTAAACATTTAGTGTGGCTTGGGTGTCTCGAAATTTTAAATAAAAACTATCCTTCTGCTCCTTGCTTTTACTATTTATTGGTGGTATTATTTACTAAATTTCGTGTTGCTGAGATTAATCAGGTTTGCTATGTGCATCTCTAGGTCATTAATTGAAAAGGCTTGCGTTCTATCACGTCAGTGCACTGCCATTTCTTTACCCAGCCTCCCAGTGATGGACGGTTGGGTTGTTTCCAACGTTTGGCTATTGTGGTCACACTGCAGTGGGCTTCCTTCTGAGCAGCGTCTCTCCACCCACCCACCCAGGGCCTTCTGCTTCTCTCTCCTCCTTTGCCTCCTGCTCAGTCAAGCTGACCCCCTTTCCCTTTGTGGTTCCTCCACTCTGGCATCTTCTCCCCTCCCCATCTCCCAGCTGCCCCTCCCCACCCTGCTTCCCAATCTTTCTGACTCAGAAAGACCCAGGATCTGTGCTGGGTGGAGGTGGGGGAGGGATGGAAGGGGGTAGCCTCTTTCTTTGCCACAAAGGCCCCTGTTCTCCAAGATAAATGACGATTTTAACAAAGAAATATTTCACTAAGGGTTGGTATCTTAATGAACTGTGCCAGGAACCTCTAAGGCACTCTCCAGACTCTCCCCCTTTTTAAGGGGGGCTCCTACTCTTGAGGGGAGGCTTATCAGTTTACCATATTGCCCTGAGTAGAGGACCATGCAGTGTGGAGAGCTGTCCCTGGGGGCTGTGGAGGAGGGGAGGGCACCCAGGCCTGGGGGTGGGGCCTGGTACCCCTCTTGGTGGCAGGTGCTGGGCCCTGGGAGTTGTTTACAGACCTCACTTTTAGGGCCTCAGAGACTCAGGCCTTGTCCACGGGGTGGTGGGCATGGGACTCCAGGCTGATTGGTGGAAAATCATTCATTAAGGATCGGGAAATTAACAATAACCTGACAAGCAGTTAACAATTTTCCATCAGTTAGAACACAGTGTCTTTGGGTGAAATGAGACCCCCTCTGTGGAGGGATTTCCGAGCAAGGAGAGAGCAGGACACAGGCAGGGATGGACCAAGAGAGCAGACTCAGCGCCCTTTCCCTATCCCATGCATCACACCCAGCCATTCACCAAGGCGGGGGTGGGGGGGGGGCGGTGGGAGGCCGTGCCCAGGGACAAGGAAAGGCCAAGCAGGGGCACAGAGAGGAGAGCCCCTTCTCCCTTCATGCAGTTCATCCTTCAAGAGCTACCCGAAGTCTTCCTTCCTCAGAAAAACGCTTGGATTTAAATCCCAGTTCTGTCGCTTTCTCGCTTGAAACCCTGAAGCAGGAGGGCTTAATCTCAGTTTCTTCAACTGCAGAAGAGGGAGAAAGATGAGGGTCCAGCGGAGGTGGTGAGTGAGTGAGTGAGTGTAACACCTGTAGGGTCCTCCATCCGGGGAGGCATCTCCTAGCTCAGAGCCATGATCATTATCTCTTGATCACTCCAGCCCACTTCCACCTCTTTCCCGCTCCTCCTTAGCAGGCTCTTGTTGATTTCACAATGTGTTGTTGGCTAACTTTTATTTCATAAGCACCAAGTAACTTTTAATACATTGTATTGTTTGTTCACTGTTTAACCATGTATGCCTCATCTCTCTAACTAGATAATAAACTGAGGTCGGGGGCCCATGATTTTAGTCATTTTGGGATTTCCTCTTGCACCCAGCCCAGTGTGCTTTGCACAGTAAATGCACATTGAATTGGTTTGATTGTAATTTGATACTTGGTTAAAAAAAATAACCTGACACCTCAGGGCAAGTTGGTGCCCTGCAGGTAACAGTGAGGAGGGCTGGGGGTGGTGGTGCGGAATTTTAGGAGCTATGCAATAAAACTGTGTCTTCAATGATCGGAGGGAAAGAGCTGGGGGTCAAGGTGGGGACTTGGATGGAAAATGGGACAAGGCGGCACCCGCACTCCCTCGGGGCTGTCGCCTCCTGCCAGAGGGCTGTGCCCCCCATTCTTCTCATCACTGCTTCCTGCACCTTTTCTGCTCGTCCGCGGGGGATGCCTTCAGAACTCTGCGCTCAGCAAGGGAAGCATTCCTTCCTCAGGGAACCTGGAAGCCCTGCGTTTTGGGGTCTCAGCCAGTGGCACTGGAGGGTGAGGTGGGATGTGAAGGAGGAAAGTCAAAGCCAAGGTGGCCTCACACTGGAAATAGCTACCACCAATTGAGCATCTACTGTATACCAGGCACTTTTCATCTGTATCTCTGATCTCCACAGTAGTCCTAATGTTTGATTCTTTTGTTTGTTTATTTTTAAAGAGAAGGCAGTGCCCCAAATGGCAGAGGCAATCGACGTAGGGTGGATATAAGGGGAGAGAAGAGAGAGTCTTTATATGTCTCTGACTGTGTATGGTGTCTGGCGAGGCCTGTGGAGTGGGGCTCACACACTCTCCTGGGCTTCTTCACGCTGATTTGAGTCTATTCCATGCTGGGCCTGGACTCCAGCGCCCACCCCCTTCCCAGTCCTCCTGCACCCTCTCTTCTTTCTGATCTTCTCTCCAGATCCCTCTGCTCTTGACCCCTGGCCCTCCAGCCCCAAAGACCTCTCTCATGGTTGCTGGGCAGCAGGAAGTCCCTGGAACCAGGCATCTGAGGGCTGGAGTGAGGCTGGATCTTGATTAGAGAAGAACCAACTGTGCGCCGGTCCCTGTGTTAAGTACTCTTCATTCATGACGTCATTTCAGGACATCATTTCACCTCCCACCAGCCCTCTGAGATGATATAGCAGATGCCCTGTCTGTGTGCCCTCAACCTGACCACTTATACCCCTGAGGCTTCCTATCACCTACCTGCCTATCTTTGCCTGAGGGCTTCCTCTGGGCATTGGACTCTGCTTTGCCACTATTGGGAGACCAGAAGTGCTGGGGAATGAACACCATCCAGGAGAGCCCTGCACCCATGACAGATGAGCATTGGTGTGTAAATAACTGAGGTGTGTGCTCTACATGCACTCACAGGGTTTCCCCAGCAGGACTGAGCCCACCCGAGGAGCTAGCTTGATAACCAACTTGACTGCTTTCCTTCCTTTCCTTATCTTACTTCCCCACTTCTCTACTGGTGTTTCCTTTACCTCCTACATCAACCATGTGTACTGGAGTAGTTGTCTCAGGACCTGCTTCTGGAGGAACCCAGCCTAAGTCAGGTGGATACCGTTATTATCCTCATTTTACAGATGACAAGACCAAAGCTCCGAGACGTTGAAACTCACACACACAGTTCCACAATTATGTAAGCGAAGTGCCTGCATTCACACCCTGGCTTGTTAGACAGCAGAATGTCCACTTCATCGCTCTCCTGTATGCCTTCTTGAAGGCCCTTCTCCTTCTGCCCCCAAAGTCTTGTTCAAGGCCATTCCCCCTGGTTTCCTGCCTTGAGAGGTAAGAGATGAAGAGCAGGGTGGGTCGGGCGTACACTGGCCGGAACTGGGGAGTGTTTCCAGGTCACCCAGCTCTCCCCGCCTCCCCGTGGGTCCCAGGCCAGTAGTCAGAGCCAGTTCTTGGATCTCAGACAGAAAGAGAAGCGATGACCACCCGCAGGACTGGACATAGGATGAACAGAAAAAAGTGAATGCTACTTGGAGTGCTGGAAAAGGAGAGGACAGAGTCAGGGGTACATGGAGGGGGGGACTCAGGGCTGAGGAAGCTTTCCAAGCCTTTGCGTTATACGAGGACCCGTGATCGGACTTCCCCGCATGCAGCAGCCCCTGTAAAAGAGGAGCAGCCAGGGTGAGAGCTAGGAAAGGATTTCTTGATAGTGGAGTTTGCTCAGACTTGGGCTCTGGAACGTCCCTTTCTGGGAACCTCAGGCCCAGGGGAGAAATCGGGCAGCATCTTCTATGAGTGTGGAGGTGGGCACAGCGTGGGGATGACTTGAGCCCCTCAAAGACAAAAGTTACACGGAGAGAACATCTTGAAATTTTCTACTTGGTTGGTTTTCACGACATCTTTGACTTAGTTTATGTTCTCCCAGAAGCAGACTCTGACGCAAGGATTCAAGCACGAGTTGGGAGTGGGAAAGTGGGGGGGGCTGGGCGGGGGGTGGGTGGTCAGGAGGCCCACATAGGGAGTGTTAGCATGTACTGTGAGTGAGAGGGGTGCAGGCCTGCTGGGGAACCCCAGAATATGTTTGAGGCATGCCTCAAGTTGTCCATATGATGGGGGCGAGGAAGCTGGGGTATTTATCCACCAACTCCCTCTTTGCCATTGGTGGAGGGCTGCTTCCAGACACATTAACTCTCCAGCGCTTCCAGCTTGTCCTGAGTCTGAGCCAAGGGCGTCTCCATGGCCAGAAAATAAAAAAATAACCCTCAGGCAAAGGGCAGGTGTTGGCAGTAAGCAGCCTTCTCCGTTTGGAGGTAAGTGCTGAGAGACACAGGCAGAACGCCAGCACCTGCCACACTCTGCCCTGCTCCTTGACTTCTCCTTTCCATGTGCCTTTGTGAGCTTGTGTCGGCCTCCCTCTTAAACGCTTCGGGGGTTCTCAAGCCTTCAGCCTTGACCCATGGCTCTCCTCAAGCTACATGTCCTCTTGGACAATCCCATGTACTCTCATGGGTTTAACTACCATCTGTGAGTTGGTCCAAGTACCATCACTTTCTTGGACTTGCTCCCACCCCCATGTCTGTGACCCTCCAAGGACGGCATACCCAACATGTCCCAGACCCAAATCATTCAATATCATCTGTATCCAAAGACATGCCCCACCCCTGCATTTTCTCCTCAGTGGTGGCATCACAATCCACCCAGTCATGTAGAAACTATTAGAAGTCACCCCTTGACTCTCCCTAGCCCTTTCTTTCACATCCAATCAGTCACCAAGTCCCGTGGATGCGGTTTCCAAAATATTTCTCAGAGTCATTCCCTCCTCTCCATCCCCATTCCTACTGCCGTTGGCTGGACCCTCATCATCTTCTACCCGGGTTATTCCAGTAGCCTCCTAACTGACTCCCATTTCCAACCTGATCCCCTCCCCGTACCTCGTCCCAGTCCAGCCTCCACAGTGGTCAAAGAGTTCCACCTACAGTGCCAACCTGAGCTTGTCATGCCTTGTTCAAGACCCATTCCCACAGGGCCAGTTTCAAGTACGCCGGTCTGGTGCACAGGGCACAAGGTATCCTTTCTTGAACCTTCGATTCCATCCCTGGCCACTCCCAGCTCTGCCACTTCGGTCTTGTGGCGTGTGCTGTGCTCTTTCCTCTCATGCCGTGTCCTCTGCTTGGAATACCTGTTCTTCCACTTGCTTTCACAGTTGACTCGAAGACCCAGCTTAGATGACACCTCTTCTCAGAAGTTTTCCTTGAATGCTCCGAGCTGGATTAGACACTCTTCTTTTGTGCTCTTGTATTGGTGCAAGCATCAAAAAATTCACTGCAAATGGGCTTAAATAACAATAGTAATAGATTGACTTGTGTAACTGAAACATCAAGGGGTAGGGCTTGCTACAGGTGATGTGTGATCTAGGGGCTTAAAAAATGATGCCGTTGCAGTCTCTGCATTGCTAACTCTGCCTTACCCTGGGTGGGCTTCATTCTCAGAGTCCTTGGAGGCAGTCCTATAAGCTTCAGACTCACATTCTGCCCAGTTCAGTCCAATGAACTGTTCAAGCAAATGCTGGCTTGTTGGGACCTGTCTAGGGATTTACTCGCCCCTCTCCAGACCAATCAAAATGTCCAAGGGCTTAGAACGTTCTACTTCAGCAGTTGGCAAACTCTGGCCAACTTGTTTCTGTAATGGCAGAGTTCAGTAGTGGAGGCAAAAGACCAGCAAACTTTTTCTGTAAAGGGATAGATAGTACACGTTTTAGGCTTTGTGGGCTGAGGCAAAATCAAGGATATTATGTAGCGACAAGAGATATTATGCATAACAAGACAGAAAACAAATTTCCACAGAATTTTTATTGATGGAATTACAATAATAATTGAGTACTTTTTTTTTTTTTTGTAATAAAAGGTCTACTAATTAGAAGAATGGGATTTTTTTGGTAAGGGTGGGAGAGATAACATTTTGCTTAATTGGAGTTCAGGAGTTCAAAGTTAATGCTCCTTACCATCAGATCGATGACAAATGTTCATCTGTAAAAATTATTCTTGGCGCTTCCTGGTGGTCCAGCAGGTGAGACTCCGCGTTCCCAATGCAGGGGGCCCGGGTTCGATCCCTGGTCGGGGAACGAGATCCCTCATGCATGCTGCAATTAAGAAGCCCAACTGAGAGTCCTCATGCCACAACTCAGAAGTCCGCATGCCGCAACTAACGACCCCCATGCCGCAACGAAGATCCTGCGTCCCGGTACAGCCAAAACAAATAAATAAATATCTTTAAAAAATTATTCTTAGTTCACAGACCATACAATAACAGGCAGGATTTGGTCCGGGGGCCATAGTTTGCAGACCCCTCACCTGAATTATATCAAACCATTATCAAGCTAAGGGAAGAGATTGTGGGAAGCTGGAGAAGGAGACGGCAAACCACCCGGATGGTGGAGATGGTATCAGTACCAGAAGGCCTTGGATGTGGAGCTACCTTTGTGACACACCATTCACAGAGTCAGGCTGTGGGGGCATTTTATCAGACATGTCTTTATAAGACAAGTTCACGTCCATTAGGCCTCCTAATCCTGACGCCATCCCTATAACATAGGCAGGGCAAGGGTGGTTGTACCCTTTTTACAGAGGGGAAAAGAGGCTCAGAGAAAAGTGACTCGTCTGAGGTTTCCCAGCAAGGCCTCTCTGGGATATGTTTGAGGATTCTAAGACATGGGCTTTGGGACGTGTGCTTTTTTGAGTGAGTAATTGAACAGTTGCGGTATCCCCTGGTTGGAGGGCAGAGGCTGGGCCAGCAGGAGTACAGGCTGGTCTGGACATGTCCTAGGAGGCTAGGTCTGCGGCAGGCTCTGTGATATCCAGTGGTCCACTGGGATGGGCATGGTCAACACAGGTGCTCAGGAACCCAGCTCTGTTTCAAGAATCTCTGGGCTTAGGTCTGTCTCCCAAGCAGGACAGGTGATACCAGCTCGGTACCCCTGAGCTAGGCTTCAGGTAAGAATGCCCGGGACACAAACAACGAATTTGACCTCTCACCTTATGGCCTCCAGCCTCCAGGTCTGGCCTCATCTCAGTCCCTGATGAGTGCTCTCATCCTGCGGGCCAGGGTGGGGTTTATAGATTTTGGTTTTGGCCGCACTACAGAGGACGTGGGATCTTAGTTCCCTGACCAGGGATCGAACCTGCGCCCCCTGCATTGGAAGCACAGAGTCTTAACCACTGGACCTCTCAGGAAGTCCCTAGGGTGGAGTTTAAACTTTGATGTTGGGATGACCCCAGGGTGGGGGTAGGTTGTGGGCAGCCCTCAGCAGGACTGTCTCAGCCCTCCTCCAGGGCTGACCTGGCCTCAGGCAGGGCTGCCCAAGGTCAGGGAAGGGTCTGGGGGTGGGCAGAGGCAGCCAGAGGTGAAGGATGGTTGCTGGGGCCCTTTCCAGGATGACGATATAGGGATACCAAGTGTGTGAGCGCAGGTACAAACACACACACACACTTCCTGGTCTCACAGACGTATTTACACACTCCCATAGGCAGATGGTCACACCTACACCTATCTTCACTACCAGGATCTCACACACACACACACTCCAATGGTTTCCTACACTTATTTACACACTCCCAAGCTCACACCCCATGTTCATACACACCAGTATTAGTTTCCTAGGGCTGCTGTAACAAAGTACCACACACTGGATGGTTGAAAACAACTGAGCTTGGTTATTGTCTCACTGTTTTGGAGGCTAGAAGTCCAAAACCAAAGTTCTGTCTGAGACCTGTAGGGGTGGATCCTTCCTTGCTTCTTGCTAACTTCTGACAGCCTCAGGCATTCCTTGGCTTGGAGATGCCTCGCTCCAATCTCTGCCTCCATCTTCACGTGGACATGTGTTTCTGTGTTTCCATATGGACATCTCTTTTTTTCTTTTTTTTTTAAACCTCTTTATTGGGGTATAATTGCTTTACAATGGTGTATTAGTTTCTGCTGTATAACAAAGTGAATCAGCTATACATATACATACAGCCCCATATCTCCTCCCTCTTGCCTCTCCCTCCCACCCTCCCTATCCCACCCCTCTAGTTGGACACAAAGCACCGAGCTGATCTCCCTGTGCTATGTGACTGCTTCCCACTAGCTATCTATTTTACATTTGGTAGTGTGTATATGTCCATGCCACTCTCTCACTTCGTCCCAGCTTACCCTTCTCCCTCCCCATGTTCTCAAGTCCATTCTCTACCTCTGTGTCTTCCATATGGACATCTTTTTATCAGGACACTAGTTATTGCATGAGGGGCCAGCCTACTCCAGTATAACCTCATCTGAACTGAGTACGCGTGCAATGACCTTATGTCCAAGTAAGGTCATATTCTGTGGTACTGGGGGTTAGGACTTCAGTGTATCTTTTTGAGCGGGGACACATTTGACCCTTGACAACACCTTATGGCCATAAAATCTCACATGTACCTATCATACTCCCGCAGTGACACACAGATGTATACACTCAAAGTCACACAGACACATGTTCACACGTTCTTGTAGTCAAAAAATCACACATACCCACATATGCCACCAGGATCACACACCCACAGCCACACGTACACTCACAGACACTCGTTCTCCTTCAGTCTCCCCGTCTTACACACGGCCCCGCACCCGTCACAGTCACTCCTTCACATGCCCGCGTGCCCCAGCCTCTCTCCCACACATCGTCCCCCTCACCCCTGCCACACTCAGAGCCCACCCCGTGAGGGTCATGCTCGAGGCCCACACTTGGCTTGTACCTCTCACACCCTCTCCACCCACACAGTCCCTCCCCTTCTGACTCCTTCTCCATCCAGCCCACCGGATGCCCAAGCTACCCTCAGGGCGGGGAGGCAGCAGCCAGCCTGGCGGGCACCCTGCCCCACCCCAGCCGGGGCACCAGGTGAAGAGCCCCTTGCTGGCTGGGATCAGGCGCCTCCCACAAGCCTTCCCCATCGTAGACTCCCACTCTTCCTTCCCTGCGGCGGACAGACAGATGGACACATGCACACGCGCTCTCACGCTCACCCCCGCGCCCCTCTGGCAGCCCCACGGCAGCAGTCTGTTCCTCATTATGGGCCAATGCGCCTGTTTACTCACCCAGCTGGAGATGGTTAGAGAGTGATAAATAATGAAAGAGAAAACAGGCTTTTCCCCTCTGTGGCTTCTATTTATGTAACATGTGTCACAGCTCACTCACAGACTTTGTTTCGGAGCTGGTTGCAGGAAACAGTTTATTTTTTCCGGACAGTGGCTTGGGAGGCGGGGTGGGGGGCCGGGGTTTGGGTTTCTGATCTCACGCCCATGGGAGTTTCGGGATCTGGTTCCCAGAGTCCTCCTCCTCTGGTGCCTCCCCTCCCTGGCTCTCCCCCCGCCCCCCCCCCACCCCCGACAGCTCTGGGGCTGACATCACAGTTCAAGGCTGCCTTAGAACCGGGTTTTCTGACTCCACCGATTTGGAAGGAGTCGGGGTGGTTGGGGGCCCCTCCCAGCTGCCTGTGAAACCCCTCAAACAGAGGGGCTTGTTTTAAGAGCCGCACAGCTTGAAGCCAGGACTCCCTGAAAGGAGTAGGTGCAACAAGGGGCTTCCCAGGTAGCCTGCACCTGTAAGGCGGGAGGGAGCAAAGGGATCCCTTCTATAAAATATGAATAATAGATCCACGCCTCGTGTCCACTGAGCACTTTCACGTCGGTGGTCTCAGCTGCTCCTTCCCAGGTGCGAGATTGAGGAACAGGGATCAGGAGGGACTGGCTTTGGTCTGCCCATCTGGTTGTGAAGAGCCAGGACTTCAAACTCACCCATCCCACCGTCCCTCCTCTCCCAGGGCACCTCCCTCAGAAGAGTTCTGGTCAACTTAACATACACTAAGGCAGGTGGGAGTAGTCACAAGGGTGTGGGGACTTGGAATGCGGGGGATATGAGTCGTCAGAGAAGTGAGAGGGTCCCCCTCCTGTCCTTCCCCCAACACTAAGGCGGGCATCCTTTGAGGGATGCTCCAGGGGGGAAGAAGCAGCAGGAAGTGGTCCTGCTTCCCGACCCCCAGTGCAAGGAGGGCCTTGGGAACTTTAAAGACAACCTGTCCCCTTGGAGCCTGTCTCTTTAGCCGGGGCAGGGAGCCCATGCCTTGTTTGACATGGAGCCTCAGTAGGGTCCCAGGCCACCTGCTGAGGAAACCCCCGAGGTACCTACCTCTAAGGAAGGCAGAGTCTACTGTGGAAGATGGACTGGGAAGCCCCCAACTCCAGCAGGCTCTGCCTGTGTGTGTGGACAGGTGACATGGGATCAGTCCTGCCTGGTGGCCTCAGGGATTCTTTCGGGGATTGTCCCACAGGGATCTCCTGGCTGGTGGGAGAAGCGGACACATTCCTAAGACAAGGGCTTTTGAACACTGTCTGACAAGCATAAGAAGACACAGTGAACAGTGGAGGATTATTGGACTGAATGTCAATATTATGACATAGTATGAGTGTGTTTCATGTTTGGTAATTACAATCGTTGCTTTTGTCGTGGTCATCCATTTACAATGCTTGGTGTCAGTTTATTTATCTCTTGTAAAAATAAAATACAGTGTGTGTGTGTGTGAAAAAAAAAAAGAAGACACAGTGAAGACTCAGTGAAAAAGAGAAAAAGCACGAAGGAGGTGGTTTTCAAATTTAATGGGTGTCAGGGTCACAAGGGAGCTTATTAAACGCTGATGTCTAGGCTTGCCCTTGGGTGTTAATTCAACAGGTGGAGAGCATCCAGGAATCGGCATGGCTGACAAGGTCTTGGGAATTCTGAAACGGGTGGTTTCCCAAAGGCTTGGAGACAGTAGAGCCCTCAGTGGGCTCTGGAGGCACCCCCTGCCCCCCAAAATGAGAAGGAAGCATTATGATCAGGAGGAAATCTGACTTTCCCCAAAGAGTGGGAGTAAACTGGTCAGAAGAATGATAAAATTGGTTTGGTTGGAAAAAGGGAGAGAGGAAGGGAGGGAGGGAGGAAGGAAGGAAGAAGGGAAATGAGCGTTTACCCACACCAGTTAGGTACCAAGCACAGTTATATGACAATTGGATCTGTCTGCTTTGACTTTTTGACATCCATACCCATTTCTGAAACCTAAAACACTGTCAACATTTTATTCTTATTACCAGGTAATGCTCACACTGAAACACCCACCTTACCCTGAGTCAAAACTTTTTGTATCAGCCAAGCGGTTTGCACACCTTTGAGCACATACTACATACCAGGCACTGTTTTAAATGCTTTATATACGTAGTTTTATATTTACGGCACCACAGCCCTGACAGGCAATAATATTCCCATTTTACTGAGGAGGACATCAAGGCTCAGAGACTTATCTAAGGCCACCCAGCTACGCAAATCCTGGCCATAGGAAGAGTTAGTGCTCTTTTCACTGCTCCAGGGAGGACTCCTGTTGGGGAGCTAGAGTAACTTAATCCAGAACCTGCTTTGCAGCCCTCTCTCCAAGACTCCCTCCCTCCCCCTCCCTCCCCCCTCCCCCCTGAGGAATTGGGAGGTGACCTCTCTGCTACTCCCACAGGCTCTTGCCTTTGGGACCCTATGGACACTCACAAAGCCCACCCAGCCTGCATCCCAGCCTCAGAGATCTCTGCCTGCAGGCAAATACCCAGGACAGGGAGCTAAGCACCCGGGGTCTCTGGTATTTAGTCCTGGGAGCACTTGAGGTTCTGAGGGGGTCCCAGGAGAGAGGGGCCATGTGAGGGGGGCTCAAGGAGCACCTCTGCCTAGGTTTCCAGGAGCCCGCTGCATCCCTGTCCCCCTGGCAGGATGGGTGAGTCACAAGCTAGAGAGTGGGGAGTGCTGGGTAGGGGCAGGGCTGGCCAGAGCCCCTGCCCTGGGCATTTGTTCAGGCTGCAGGCGAAGCTTGATTTCAAACTTAGGGACTCACAGCAGTTTCCCAGGGGTCCTGCCCAGACCCCCCCCCCCACCCCGGCCCACAAACATTCACCTGCACACACACATGCTCTCAGGTGATTCCACTGCACTCAGGGCCCCTTTTCATGAAGACCCAGACAAAGCTCTGGCCTCTGATGTCCCCTGTGGACAGTGACATGAATAGTAAAAATCATCCTAAACCCCACAGGCTCTGCACACCTTGTCTCTAAACTTCACATTGATCCTGCAAGGAAGCTTTTATTATAACCACCCCCTAACCTTAGACATGAGAAAGATGGGGCTCAGAAAAGCCAAGTGACTGGCCTGAGGCCACACAGCCAGTATGTGACAGAGCAGGATTGGGATCCGGATGCTTCATCCCTATTGCCAGGCTGCCATTCCTGTTTCTCTCCCAGCACCAGGCACCCAGTATGCATTCAGGAATTCAACCCATTCATGTGCCTATGTGGGTTTTCTTTCATACACAGTCAGCACAGGCCCCAGCTGCCCCTTTCTCCAAACCCACCCTGAGCTGTGATCTCACGGCAAACTCAGAAAATCGCAGACCCCTCTGCTTCTGCTACAGCCAGAACTAGCACCAGCCTGAATTCCCTGGGTTCCAGATTCAGTTTCCCTCTTCCTCTCAGGTCCACAAACCTGAGCAAGGCTCCCCCTGCTTTGAGGAGACCGACAGCCCTTAGCCTGGCTCCTGCCCCAGGTCTGACCCTCACTCTGGAAGCCTCCGGCCACCTCCACCCTCCCCTCTTCCTCGGAAGCGTCAGGCCTGGCACTGCCCCCCTGCAGCCCCCTCTTCCCACGGCCCCCTGGGAGCCCGGGCTTTGCTTGAGGGCAGCGAGTGAAGCCGGCTGTAACAGAGAAACCTCGGGCTCCTCTTTAGAAGTCCCTGGAGGAGGCAGATCTGAGGAAAGGCTGCCGAGAAGGCGCCTGCAGCAACGTCAGCTTGAGAACAACCTGGCTGACAGGATGCTGAGCGGGGATTAAGGTCGGGATCAGGGAAGCCAGGGAAATGAAGGCAAGTTCCCCGCTCCCCTTCCTGCTGCCACCATGGCCTCCTCCGCTGCTGGGTTTGTCTTCTTGTTTGTTCTCTGGGAAAGTGGGTGGAGAGGGAAGTGGGCAGGGGTGAGGCAGCGAGGTGGGGGGAAGGACAGGGGAGAGGTGGAGACGGGTAGGCAGGGGACAGAAGGCGATTATTCTCTGGTCGTCAGGACTCAGTGAAGGGCCGGGCAGAGGCATGGTGGTCCTCGCCTGGGACCCTTCCCTGCCGATTGTCCCCAGATGGCCATGGGGCAACCACCAGCTGCCCTGTTAACCCTCCCCCACGTGCAGAGCCTGTCCTGAGTGTTGGTGGCAGGACCCGTGAGGACAGAATTCTTCTTACTCTGAGAGAGGCTCCCAGGCCAGCATGGCAGATGTGATACAGCCTCCAGAAAGGGGACAGGCCTGTTTCCACCTGCCTACAAATGCAAGCTCTCTGTTCTACGGAAAGGCCTTCACCCCGACCTGCCTCATCATTGAAATGTCACGAGAGCCTGGCCAAATGGGCTACTGAGTGCCAGATCAGCCAGTGCAACAGAATTCTAGTGAAACCCCGGACGCTTGCACTGTCACTGGCGGGGTTAAGAGCATGGCCTCTGGTCTCAAACTGCATGGGTTTGAGTTGTGGCTCTGCCACTGATTTGCTGTGTGACCATCAGCTAAACTCTCTACGCCTCAGTGGGAGAAAATGGTAAAACCCCCTCCTAAGGCTGTTAAGATGAAGGGAGTGAACACACGAGCAGTGCTTGGGGTAGGGACTGCCACAGGGGATGGATATGATAAGGGCAGTTGCATTTATTTTGGGGGCAGAGGACAGGAATAATAGTGATAATCCAAAGTCAATGACCCAAAAGCTTCCTGGAGGAAGGGAGTGTGGAATCTGATTTTGGAGGCTGAGGCTTGACAAGGAGTGAACGGACGAGTGAATTGGGGGTGAGGGACAGAGCCCCTGTTTGCCTGGTGAGTATGGGGCCTGAGGGGGACGGGGCTTTAAGGATGTGTCTGGAGAGAGGTAGAAAGGGTTTGTTTTCCGGGAGACCCACTCCTGGCCAGTCTTTCTCCAAAGTTCTTGCTCTAACTAGGGGTAACATGACTACTCTCTCCCAGTCCTGCCAAAGGCGAGCCTGGGGTACAAAGACCATGAAAAGATGCTGTTGATCATCGTGACCCTCCCAGAATGGGGCATATTTCAGAAATCCAAGCCATTCAGAGAAGTTTCCGCTTGTACCTGCGTTCTCTGGACCTGGTGAGGGACAAGACAAATAGAGAAACGTGCAGAGACTACAAACCTGGTGGCAGATGGTCCCAGGGGGTTGGGTTCCAGCTCTGCCACTGACCAACTGTGTGACTTGGAGCAAGTCAGTTAGCCTCTCTGGGCTGGTCTGTGACACGGGATAAAGATGCACACAGGAACAGAGGAGGGCTCGTTCCTGGCCTCCTCCAGGGCTGCAACTACAGGGCCCACGCTGGCCCATGCTGCAGTTCCTCTTGGGGTTCCTCAGCCCCTCTCCCCATCTCTGGGCACCCTGGCTGCAGGCTGGGTGTAGAGAAGGGTCTGGCTGGGAGTGAGAGCCTGGGATGGGTACCAGTAATTGAGGAAAGGGGCTGCTGAGTCTGAGCTCTGGGGGGAAGCACTGGGCCAGGGGGCCTGGTCTCTGCAGGGGTGGGTGGGGAGCTCTGGGCTGGGGATTTTATCTCTAGGGGACTGGTTTCTGGAGAAAGTAATTTCAAAAACTTCTTTTTTAAAAAAAAAAACCCTGTCAGTAAAATTTATGTATATTTATTGTAGAAAATTTGGAAAATACAGAAAAGCATAAAACAGGAGATAAGTTCAGCCATAATCCCACCACTCAGAAATAACCGTGGTAGGATTTTCCTGTATCTCCTAGTTTTTTAAAGTACACACACACACATTCACACACTCAGAATCACACACACTCATGAACATTTACACATCTATTCACATTCGTATCCTCACACACGTATTCACACACTCACACGTTTACACATGTATGTGTAACTATTTATTATAGCATAATGCACTTGATGTACCTATATCTCAAAAAATGTAGAAATGGCGTCGTGGAATCATGAATACATTTACGAAGTACAGTTTCGTAAAACTGGTTTCTTCATTAAATAAAATATCGAGAAACTTTCCCCCATGTCATTAAATATTCTCCTGCAGCATCATTTAAAATGGCTGCACAGGATTTCCCTGGTGGCACAGAGGTTAAGTATCTGCCTGCCAATGCAGGGGACACGGGTTCGAGCCCTGGTCTGGGAAGATCCCACATACCGTGGAGCCACTAAGCCCTTGTGCCACAACTACTGAGCCTGCACTCTAGAGCCCGTGAGCCACAACTAGTGAAGCCCGCCCGCCGCAACTACTGAGCCCATGCGCTGCAACTACTGAAGCCTGCGAACCTGGAGCCTGTGCTCCGCAACAAGAGAAGCTACAGCAATGAGAAGCCTGCACACGGCAACGAAGAGTAGCCCCTGCTCACCGCAACTAGAGAAAGCCCGCGCGCAGCAACGAAGACCCAACACAGCCGAAAAATAAATAAATAAAATAAATTAAATAAAATAAATAAATTTATTAAAAAAATAAAATAAAATAAAATGACCGCACAGTTCTCCGTCTCCTGAGTGTGTTGTAAGGCATATACTTTCATCCATCCGCAATTTTTGGTCATCTAGAATGTTTCTAGATGTTTGCTATTATAAGCAACACTGCGACAAACATTATTGTAGAGAAATTCTTGAGGGGGCGGCTAACTTTGCAATTGTTTATTGGTCTGTCTCCCCGCAGACCAGAGTGTGAGACTTTCCAGGGCCGGTGCTGCATCCGATTCACAAACCTTGCTCCTGGTTCCTCGTAGACATCCAGTAATTGTTGAATTGCATTGCATTTCTTTTTTTCTTTTTTTCTTATTTTATTTATTTATTATTATTATTTATTTGGCTGCGCCAGGTCTTACTTGCGGTACACGGTATCTTTTAGTTGCAGCGTGAATGCGGGATCTAGTTCCCCGACCAGGGATCAAACCCAGGCCCCCTGCATTGGGAGTGCAGAGTCTTACCCACTGGACCACCAGGGAAGTCCCGTATTGCATTTCTGGAGCTTGTGCTCTGGACTGAGGGACTGGGATGGTGGGCTGATCAAGAGGGAGCCCACCTTCCCTGCTGGAACACTCAGGGGTCCCCAGCGCCCTATGTTGGGTCCGCCAACTTCCAGGAAAAAAAGCATTTCCAAGCCCAAAGCCACTGTCCATCCCGAAGCCTCGCTGAACTGCCTACCTTTATCTTCCTGGGCAAACCTAACTTGCCTCCCCCTGCACACCCCCGTGCATCTGACTCATTTGAGTCCTTTTGTTGTGTCTTCAAGCTGAAGGCCTAGCCGACAGAGCCCTTTCACCTGCTCGTTACTGCTGGAGTAATGTTGTGGTAACTCACTGGGATCCCCATGAAGCAGCCCCCTCTCTGGCCCCCATTTCCCACAGCACAGCCCCTTGGCCCCTGGGAAGTGCCCACAGGGCACACCTCAGCCCTGCCCCCTGCTCTGCCCGCCACCTCCCGAGGCACCAAGGAGCCTTTTTCTCTTCCTCCCTGCTGGCTCTGGGCGGATGCTGTCATTCTTCCTAGTACAGATTTGTAGAATTATGGATTTTGGAGCTGACACCCAGCTCCCCATTTCTCAATGGGTCTTTAAAATGAATGAGAGGTAAGAGACAAAAATGGAGAGGTAAAACTTACTAATTTAATTTCCCCCCTCAAGCATCCATGCCCCCAACCTCCTGCAGTTTTCTCTTTTTTATTCTCTCTTTTCCTCCCTCTTCTTTTTCTCCCTCTTCCCCCTTTCTCTCTTCTCTCTTCCAGCTCCGACACTCTCTCCCACCCTCCTGTCCTCATTTCCCCTCCTCTCCCCTTCTTTTTTAAGTTTTTTTTTCTTTTAACTTTCAAGGTCATTCCGGACTCCTGACGCCGCCAGTCCCTTGGTGAGACTTGAGCGCCATTGGCGTCTGTGGCCTCTGTTTCCGTGGCAACCCAGTAACCATTAATTTTCAATTAAAGGAGACAAAAAGCTCGATGACAGCTCCAGGTCTGCTGAAGATGTCAAGAATCTGTATTAATATACAGCAAGAGAGCATAATTGTGTGTCCATCTTCCAGAGCAGCGAAAAATGGAGGGATAATTACCAGCTCGAAAGCCACTCTGTAATTTAGTTCTTACTGTCACCACAGCCCTACACATTAGCATAAATTAAAAGCAGAGTTTATTGTTATCAAAGTGCATTGATATCGCCAGACCCGCTTTCTTCCTTTTAACTGTTTGTCGTGGGTGAGTGACTCCCCAACTCTCTCAGGGTCTCCCTGGGGTGCGGAGAAGTTCCAGCGCAGGGGCTACCGAGGTACGGATGCTGGATCTGAAGGTCTTGGCCATTTCTGCCATCCTCCCTTGGGGTGGATGGGGACAAGGCTCAGGGCATCGCCCCTCTGGCGGGGTCTGGGTCTGGGGTGGGGAACTTGGATATTGATTTGCCTTCCACGTGGGAGTGCTTTGGTTTGCCCGAGGGCCCTCCAGTTCTTTCCGGAGGGGGCTGCTGCCCATCTTGGCGTCCCCTTTCAGTGCCTAGTGCAGCGCAGGGCAGGTGATGGGTGCTGAAAGCCAGCCTGTGAAAACAAAGTGAAGGTCGAGGGATCTCCTTTCCTGGGGTAGATGTCAGCGGGGGCCCTTCCTGCTTCCCCAGTTCAGGCTGTGAATTTCCCAGCTCAGTGTGGAGATGCTCCTGTGGCTCTGGTCCAGTTCCCACTGGCCACTCAGGGCCCCAGGTCCCAGTGGGGCCCCTCTGGATGGCCCTCCCCTTGCTGCTTGGCCATCCATTACCACTCCCTCCCCTCGCCTGGGTCCTGCCTCCTTGCAGACTCAGCTCCAAGTAGTTACAGCGCCTGGAAGTGCCTCGCTGCCAGGGTGCCAGTGACAACAACAGAAAATCATGAATTTCTGTGAATGGGGGATGCGGGGTTTTCTTGTATTCTATCCAGAGAGAGCTGTCCTTCAGAGGGGAATATAGTGTAATTACCCTTACGGGAGCGATCCTTACACAGTCAGTCACAACACTGACCTCCCGGCTGAGATCTGACAGCAAAATTACAGGCTGTGTACTCAACAGAAGGGGCATATCCTCCTTTTTTGGGGGGCGGAGGCGGGAAGGAAGGAGGAGGAGGGGAAGGAGATACAGAGGCTTTGAAAAGAAACGTGCTGGCTTCCAGCTGCCAGGAGAGCGGGTTCTCCTAGGCAAGGCATCTGTGGGGCAGGGAGAGATGTCCAGAGATCACCCTGTACTTCCCCTGGTCCTGAGGGGGTGTTGAAGTGGGCATTTCGGCCCTTTAAATCTTTGAGCCGTGCGTGGTCTGTGATCTTCGCTAAACTTAATCTTAGTGTAGGTTAGGGTTTAGAGGATACTAGAATTTATTCAATAAACCACCCACACATGTTTCCCCAAACACATCTATCTGTCCCTTGGTCTCTCTCCTGGGGCCTGAATTTCCACTATTCCTCCTATCTTTGAGTTAATACATCCTAGATCCTGTTAAACTGCCCCTGGGTTATTTACTTGGCAGGACTAACATGCTAATCTGTGACCACTCCAAATTTAGCATGGATTTATCTGTCACACATGCTGGCCTGTCACATGGCAGAACCCTAGGGACGCAGGTCAGGCAAGTTTTCACAAGGTAATAGAGAAAGTCCGCTCTGTGGGCAGATCGCTATAGACTGTAAAGCCAGGGAAGGAATGGAAATAGATCCCCAAATCTCCCAGCTGGGAGGGAGCCCCAAACCAGCAGATCCAAACTCCTCCCAATGTAGGGGTCCCCTCTGCTCCACTTCTCTCCAACTCTAAAGAGGTCTGTTCTGCACTAAACACCACCGACTCCTGGAAAACTCCTCCTTAGTAGAGTGAAAATCTGTTTCCTATCTTCCCTTTGAAGCCCAGGGACGAATCTAAACTTTCTCCAGTGGGACAGCCTTTTATCTACATGGACACAATGTCCGACATCTTCTCCTTCACTTCTGGGACCCAGTGGGCCCATCACCATCCAGCTCACCCTCCCATGGAAGAGAGGAAAAGGAATCTCAAAGGGCGAAGGAAGGCCTGAAACACTAGTTCAGCGTTTACTGAGCATCTACTACTTTCCAGGCACAAACGCCCACCGCACTTCCTTTCATCCTGTCTAGTGAGGGGAGGATATATTATTCCCATTTTACTGTAGAATAAAAAAAAGACCCAGGAAGCTGCAAGTCACTCGTCCCAGGTGACCCAGTGGCAGAGGGGCAGAGCCGCGATGGGAACCCAGGCTCCTGATCCTGGTGAGGCTTTCTTTGAGCATCCAGCTGCCTTTGCCCCCCGGGCCCAGCAAGCACCCTGAACTCTGTCATTGCTCTGCCTGTCTCCCCACCTCCAAGATGCTTTGCTCCAGGGATGCCTTCTCTCCTCTCTCCTTGGCAGGGAGAAGGAATTCCAGGGGAAATCCAGCTCAAGTCCTGCTTCCTCCCTGAAAGCTCCCCTGCCCTCAGTAACTGCTTTAACGACAGCACCAGCAATTATTTACGACCACAGGACCACACTCCAGAGCTTGTAATGTGCTAAAGTAGGGCATTTCATTCAATTCCCCAGGCATTCTCCCTGGCTGAGGGTTCTACCTGGACCCCTCTCCCCTCTGAGATCTGTGTCTCCTTCAAGACCACCTTCTCAGTGTTGCCAATCCTAATCATCCTTTCCCAGTTCCTTGTACCCGGCTCCTTCTCTCCCCACAGTTCCTGTCACCTTTTAACATAGTATATAATTTGTTCATTATTAGGCTCATTGTCTATTTTCCTCCACTTTCACCTCCAAAAGGGCAGCAACTTTGTTTATTTTGTTTACTGTTGTGTCCCAAGCACTTAGAACCGTGCCTGGTAAAAAGCAGGTGTCTGATGCGTATTTGTCAAATGGGTGGGAGGAATACTTAAAACCCAGGCGTGTTAGTTTTACAACAAAGAGGAACTAAGGCTCTAATTATGGTGGCTTGTCCAAGGTCACAGAGCTGGTGGTACCCAGATCCAAGCCCTCATTCATTTGGGACTGCTGAGTATGGGGCTCTAAGTCGGGCCTGGGTGGGCGGGGGGGAGAGCAGCTGGCTTCCTGGGGGATTTCTGCCTGCACGCCCACCAGCGGGTCCTTCTGGGTCCCCCTCCCCTCCTTCCTCTTCCTGCGGCTCCTTTCAGCACCTCTCCCAAGCCCCAGCCGGGGAGGGGCCTGCAGGTGCAGTCTGACTGGCTTCCCTCCCCTGAGGACTGGTCCCTGCATGGCCTGGAGTCCACACCAAGGGGCCCTGGGCGCCCCTGGGAGGCCCCCATTCTGGTCTCTGAGTGGCTCCTCTCCCTGGGATGTGAATCCGGGCCCCAGAGTGGCCACACAGAACATACATCTTAAACAAACACTTCTCCTTGCTGTTTATCTCCCTGGCCTTTAAACAAACTCTTTCAAAGGTTTTTGCTGATAGGAGAGATTTACTGAAAACCATTCCTTGCTTAAAAGCTCTGGGTTTATGCTACTGGGGTGGAGGCACGTGGTTTATCCTCGGGACCACGTGTTTATCCTCCAGGCCTTGATAGACGAGCAACACAGACTAATCTTTATGGAAAAGAAAATAGGAAAAGCAGGAAAGGGGAGGGGTGGAGACTGGGGGAGAAGTTTGGTTCTTGTCTTTGACTCCAGGAGGCCGTGGCAGGTCTAGTACCGCAGCACCCATCACACTGCAGCCCGAGGGGGCAGGGTGCGGCGCCCGGCAGGGTGGGGCTCCCTTGAACTTTGGACGGAAGGCCCTTGGGCAGGTGAGCCTCTTCTGGGGCCCCCAGCCCCGGACAGAGGCCCGAGTGGGCCTCCCCTAGTTGGAGGGGGTGAGGGCAGGGACGTAGGGCAGGAGTCACATGACAATATTTAATCTTGTATTCGACCAACATTTAGGAAGCACCTAGCATGTGCCGGGACCTGGGCTTACAGAGCTGAGTAATCGTTAACCTCTACCTCAGCATTTCTGTCGGCCTGGCGCTGTTCTAAATCGCTTAGCTGAATTAACTCATTAACTACAGCAGCCCTAGAAGCAGATTCTGTAATTATCCTAGTTTTGCAGATGAGGAAACCAAGGCACAGAGAGATTACTGAGCCACACCCCAGAGGTTTTGGTTTAATAGGGGTGCAGTCCGGGCATCATATTCTAAAATATATCCCGAGCAGAGAGCTACTGTTATAGAGATGGACGTACTCCTTGCCCTCTCCTCGTCTCCCCAGTAGCATAGCATTTCATCACTTCTAGGGTACACACATCTTTGACGTCTGAGATGTGTCTCACAATCCGCTGACAGCAATATTTCTTAGTGGAACATAAAGTAATGGTGCATCTTACAATCTTATGTTTGAGAAAGTATAGAAATAGAAAATGAATCTCTACCACCTGTGGGCACAGGCTGGGTGGGTTGCATACATTTTCTCATTACTCTACTTCCCAAAGCTTTGAGACACATCTTGTGAGCACCTCTGACGAGAAAACAGAGGCACCAGGAATTTACTAACTTGCCTAAGACCAAATTCAAACTGTGGATTTGAATCCACAATTAAATGGCCTAATATTTATTCCTGACCCTTGAAAGGTGCTTTATACTTTTCAAGCTGTCTTCACATTTATTTTGTCCACTGAAGAAGAAAGACTGAGTGGCCTGTTGTAAGTTACACACCTGACTTCTCAGCCTGTAAATGTGAAAGACCCATGGGAGGTTTTCTTGTTTTTGTTTTTGTTTTTAAACCTACCTGGGCTTTTGTAGATAGAAGCTGCTCCTAAGAGGAGAATGGGGCCAGGGAAGTGGGCCAGGGCAGAGGCCCTGGGCAGGGGCGGATGTCATTGCATCGGCTGACTTCCGTCTGTGCTTTGTTTGTGAAGTGAAGGGGCTATTGCGGCAGGTGGGGACGGGAACGCAGGTAGGAATTTCCACTCCTTCTCAGGCCTCTGCTCAGGCCGGAAGCCACTGCCCCTCCTCCGTGTTTACACTTGACAGGCCACACCCCTCAGGATGGCACAGACTGACACCCCTTCCCTCATCCGCCTGCTCTGAGACAAATGCCTTTCCCAGCACCCTGAAAGTACTTTTCAGCACCTGAGCCCTGACCTGGGCCGGGCTTCCAGGGAAGAAAGGGGGAGAATGTGATGAGGAGGTTGGGGTGGAGTGAGGTAAGATGAGGAGGTAGGGGGTAGTCCAAGCTAGGACAAAGTTATGTGATAGTCTTGCACTCATCACCTTTCTTTTTGTATTGTTTTTTTATATTGGGACACCCAGTTTCTAAAAGCTTTCCTCCCCACCTAGCAATTGTTGCTCTAAGATACGTCATTCACAACAAGGTAAACATGATCGAGAGCAGCTTCCAAAGCCACCCTTTCAAGACAGAAGTGCATTTTGGCAATGACCTCTTTGTCCATTCATTCTTTGATTTACTCAACAATTTCCTTGGGCATTCCTGGGGACCCTCCATCCCATCTGAAAGCCTTATCTGGGCCATCTCTGAGCTGTTTGGTGGGCTACTGTCCAAGTTTTGGCTTTGCCAGTAATGACACCCCTACCCTCTTATACAACATCTAGGTATATTGGCAGCAACCCAAGCTCTCTTTTTCACAATTCAGGGAAAGAAAAGGTAATTCACTCTCACGAAAAAAAGTTTGGGGGACTTTGCTTTAAATAAAAAAGGTGGTGCTTTACCCCAATGTTCATTGCAGCACTATTTACAATAGCCAAGACATGGAAGCAACCTTAATGTCCATCGACAGATGAATAGATAAAGAAGATGTGATATATATACAATGGAATATTACTCAGCCATAAAAAGGAATGAAATAATGCCATTTGTAGCAACATGGAAGGACCTAGAGATTATCATACTAAGTGAAGTAAGACAGACAGAGAAAGAGAAATATCATATGATATTGCTTGTATGTGGAAA
Source organism: Balaenoptera physalus (assembly GCF_965194825.1). Lineage (NCBI taxonomy): Eukaryota > Metazoa > Chordata > Mammalia > Artiodactyla > Balaenopteridae > Balaenoptera > Balaenoptera physalus. The sequence continues at coordinate 34,055,936 of NC_138896.1, forward strand.
CTAAAAAAAATATATATATGCAAATGAACTTATTTACAAAATAGAAATAGACTCATAGACATAGAAAACAAACTTATAGTTACGAAACAGGAAAGAGGGGGAGGGGTAAATTAGGGGTTTGGGATTAACATATACACACTACTATATAAAAAGTAGATAACCGGGGCTTCCCTGGTGGCGCCAACAAGGACCTATAGCACAGGGAATTATACTCAATATTTTGTAATAACCTATAAGGGAAAAGAGTCTGAAAAAGAACATATATCTCTATCTCTATCTATCTATCTATCTATCTATCTATCTATCTATCTATCTATCTAAATGAATCACTTTGCTGTATACCTGAAACTAACAAAACATTGTAAATCAACTATTCTTCAATTAAAAAAAAAAAAAGGATGGTGCTTTAATAGGGCATTTCCAGGTATCAACCAATAAGTCTATTTCGTTTGGTCGTTGCGCTGAGCTTCTTAGGGCAGTTGGGCAGGAGCCCATCCAGGACATCAGACCCTGGATGGAATTTCCAAAGGGGGCCACTGCCAATCAGGGCTCTGGATTCGTTTTTCTCTCTCTGTCCTCAGGAGAGAAAGAGCTGACTGTGAGCTATTAGGAGAAGACTCTGAGCTCAGAGCTGGAAGGGACCCAAAGAATCCTCTAGTCTAGTTTATAGAAGCTAGAGTGGCTTAAAAGTAGTACAGCCTTTTAATAAACTTAATTTATGCTGAAACCCCAAATATAAAACAACTAGGAGTTGTAGCTCTCGTTGAAGTGGGAAGCTGGATCCTACATACTCTGTTTCCCCAATTACCTCTTCAGTGGTCCAAAGCTCCCCCGTGGAATCCCAAAGCTTGAAGTACACATATATTGGATTGGCCAAAAATTCGTTCGGGTTTTTCCATAGGATGTTACGGAAAAACTCATCTGAACTTTTTGGCTAACCCAATAGAATCCACTGAGCTAGTTCAGTGATCCATGTTACAGACAAGTAAACTGAGTCAGAGCATGATGGGGAAGATGGTGGCCCCTAATTAGGGTCCTCCACCTCCACGGTCTGCTTTGGGTTCACGCTTATTCCCTAAATTCATGATGTGTTTTCCTTTCCAACTTGGCCTGCAAAATCCTACCTGCTGTCAGGCTCAGCTCAAGTGCCACCTCCTCACGGAGCAGTCCCCAGTTCTCTCATGCAGTTCTGGCTCCACGCCCGCCCCCGTCGGTGTTCCCGGAGCTGGCTGCTTTTGCACCTCTCTTAGGGTCAACTTCCCTTGCATTTCTGCTCATGAAGCAGGTCTTTTCTCCTTCACCAGACTGTTGAGCTCTCTGAGGTCAGGGCGTCTTTTTCATTTCAAGCATCCAGCCCATGAGTAGGTGTGCAGTCACACTGAAGCTGTTGACATGTTTTCGGGGGTGAAGGTGAGATGTTTTGCCCATGGTTGTGGGAGGGTCTGCCTACTGGACAGCCCTAGTTCTCATCAACTCAGCTGGGCAAGGCCTTGAGTTTGATTAGACGGTTACATGGAGAACTGAATTAGGGTGGGGGAGGGACAGCCTTTAGAGCTTGTGGGGAGGGTCCTTACTGTCCTGAACTGGACCCTTCCCCACCCCCCAGAAGATGGGGAGCAGAAAACCGGGTAGGGGAAGAGAAGCCAGGGCCCCTACATCTCCCGCCATCACTGGTTTCCCTCTTCTCTGGCATTTTAAGAGCTCAGACTCAAACCCTTCAAGGGCTTTTGAAACAATTAGATTTGCAAGTGCCCAGCACTCAGTCTAATTGCTTAAAAGCCACTTCAGGCTCCAACTGACCCAGAGTAAAACCTGGGGAGTGGGCAGGGGGGAGGGGAGACCCGAGACACTCTGTCGCCTTGCTTCCCAGGCCTTTCTTGGCGACCAAGGTCTGCAGCAAGGGTGAGGCTGAAAAGGGACCTTCGATTGTCCCCAGGTAGCAGAGCAACTGAAATTTCCCTGCCCTTTCCCCAGCCCTTGCCTCCAGGGAACTCCTCACATCTAACCCTTCTCTCACACACCTTCTCATGGAAATCCCAACATCCTCAGGGGTGGTCAGGGCAGGTGTGTTTATGACCAATTTTCAGAGTTCAGACTAACCCAAGGTAAGGAGGTCCAGAAGGGTCAGATGACAACTCTGGGGGTATCTGGCTCAAAGATGATACTGTTCCTCTGGGATCTTCTGCTATAGGGGCATGAGGGGCTTTTGCAATCTCTAAGTCAGTTCCACCTCTCCACGCTTTTCTGATTACTCTTCCCCCAGATTCTGGTTGTTATACAAAATTCTTCTCTCTGGTTCAAGATCCTACAATGCTCCATATCAGATAGGGTCAAATATTCCCTGCAGCCTTCGCGCCCCCATAATTTGGCCCACGTCACCTTAATGCCATCCCACCCCTGTGCCTTTTCACATGCTGTGCTCTTGCCCTGCACTCCTCCACCATCCAATGGAGACATCTATTTACGTGCCCAGCATCAGGCTCAGCAGTGGGGACGCTGGGACGAATAAGTCATGGGCCCTGCTTTCAGGATGACACATTCTAGGTGGACCATAGAAATATGAACAGATGAATTTCTTTGCCAAAAATTTGTTGAGCTCCTACTATGTGCCAGATGCTGCCCTAGGCTCTAGGGACACAAACAAAACAGATAGTTCCCGTTCTCATGGAGCTTATATGGTGGAAGAAGAAACAGGCAGCAACGTGTAAGCAAAGAGATATGTAAACCACCAGATGGAGATGCCTGAGTGAAGGGGAACAAAACAGGGGGAAGAGAAGGATCTGGGAGGTGGGGCCATTTGAGCAGAGACGTGAGTGGAGGGAGGGAGCAGCTTGTGCAAAGTTCCTGAGGCAGGGCTGCTGTCCGTGTGTTCAAGGAGGAGCAAGAGGCCAGTGTAACTGGAGAAGAATGAGTGAGGGATGGCGGGGAGAGATAAACTGGGAGATTGGGATTGACATACACACAATACTATATATAAAATAAATAGCACATAAGGACCTACTGTATAGCACAGGGAACTCTACTCAATACTCTGTAATAGCCTAAATGGGAAAGAATGTAAAAAAAGAGTGGATATATGTATATGTGTAACTGATTCACTTTGCTGTACACCTGAAACTAACACAACATTGTAAATCAACTAGACTCCAATAAAAATTAAAAAAAAAAAAAAAGAATGAGTGAGGGAAAGAGATGAGATGAATCAGAGGGAACAGGGGCCGGATCATGACAGGGGCTGTAGATTCAGCAAGGGCTTTGGATTCTAGAATGAGATGGGACCATCGGGGATATTGAGCGGGGAGTAATATGAGCAAAAATATGTTTTAAAAGGCTCACTTTGGCTACTGACAGAGAACAGTCTGGAGTGGAGGCAGTAGAAGAAGTAGGGAGACTAGTTAGGAGGCTACTGCAATAGTCCAGCAAGAGCTGGTGATGGTTGGGGTATTGGGAAGTAGTCAGATTAGAGATCATTATAATACAGTGTAGACACTCTGTTATGAGAGCACAAGTCAAGGATCGCTAGAGGTTTGATCACAGAGCTGAATCTTAAATGAGGAGGAATTGGTCCAGACAAGAGATGGGAGATAGGCTAGAGGGGACAGGAAGTGCTGAGGTGCTAGCTTCACACGTTGTGAGGAGCTAGGAGCAGGTAGACAGGCCAGAGCATCATATAGAGGCAGGGAGTGGTGTAGCCTGGGGCTGGAGAGCTGGAGAGGATGAGGAGCTGGATACCAAGGGTGAGAGCCTAGTTGAAAAGTTTGGGCTTCCTTCAGCGGGCAGCAGGAAGCCACCAAGGGTGTCAAACCTGACCGCTTCCCCATCCAATTTGTGCTGGACAAAGGTCACTCTGAATATGGAGGGCGGGGAGGGGCAGGACTGGGGGCTGGGAGGCCAGTTAGGAGGCTGACCTGGTGACAGATGGGAGTGGCCTGGACCACAGGAGCCCGGATGGAAAGTTGCCAGGATGTTCAGGTGATGGCTGATTGGATAAAAAGGCATAGAAAACGAAGAACGAAGAGTGATCCTTGTTCAGCTCCCGTGCCCTTAGACTGGGATGAGAGCCCCCTCACTTAGGGCCCTCCTCACAGGGCAAGAAGTCTATAGAGCCCACCGGGACTGCCCTCCTTCCAGATCACTCTCCAGATACCCAGGCCCCCTAAATTCTCACGTGCAGGGTCTGTGCAGGCTGCCTCCCCAGGTCTACCCTCCAGGGTGAAGGTGCCAGGGCTGCAGGCTGCATGGGGGATTACGCAGAGCTTGGGCCTGCAGACTGGGGTGGCCGAGTGGTGCTCCCAAAGCCCTTCCCAGCGGAAGGTGAAGTTGAGGATGGGAAGGGAGGGGAGGCTGGCTGGGGGCGGGGGCTGGGGGAGCACAGAGGCCCAATCTCCTTGCACTGTCCTGAGCAGAACTCCAAGAAGCCTGGGAACTCTAAATTTCAACCTGGCCTTCCAGATCTTTAGAAAGTATATGTGTCAGCCTGGGAGAATAGAACATATTTTATTTAACAGTTTGTTAACTTGATTTATAACTTTTAAATATTTAGACATATGGAATGTGGGCCTCCATTTGTACTTTTGCCTGGTCCAGGAGGGGTGAGTGGAAAACTCCCCAGGGCCAGGATTATGTCTTATTTGCCTTGTTCACCCTCCCTCCTCCGTCCCCCATCCCTGGGCCCCTGGGCCTTGGTAATTTCCATCTGACTGGAAAGAGAATCAGATCCCGGCCTGATCGTGAGATATGTGGGCTTGCTGTGGCCCCAGGGGGGAAAGGTTGGTCAGGCGACTGCAGAGGCCTTTGGATGGTGTGGCCTGGGCAGGGATTGGGGAGGACACGGACTGGGGCCCAGGGGTTAGGAGCAGGGACTCCAGGCACAGATGGCCCCGTTCACAGCCCACCTCTGCTCTTTAGGATTGTGTGGTTCTTGTAGGACAGGATAATGAAAATAATCCCTAATTACCTCTACCTCACAGGATATTCGGGGAAGATGCAGTGAGCATCTGGCATGTAGTTAGTGCTGTAAAACATTTGTTATTATTATCACATAAAATGGTCCCTTTGAGGGAACTTTTAAGCCAAGCTAAGGGGCAGCTCCTGGCAAATCAAGGAAGGAGTCAAAGTTGGTTTTGGTGCCAGATCTTTCTCTTCCCACTTTCCAAGTTCCCCATGGGGAGTCACTCAGTGATCAGGCTGTGCCTCCCCCTAACCCCCTCTAGCGACCCCCCCACAAAAGCTATCTGCTATTTCTTCAAGCTCCACCTTCTCCATCCTCCCATTCCCTGGAAGCCTGGCCAAGAAATTCACTTGCACACATCTTGCGGCATCTCAGTGAAAGCCCGGGATCCTAACCACTAGGCCACCAGGGAACACCCCACTTGCAAATCCTTGAGGCTGTAGTTCACAGGAAGATGTCAGTGGGTGAGAATGGGCCCAGCACTGTGCTGAGTGCCCTAAACTCACATCTCATTTAATCCTTTTATTTATTTATTTATTAAAATAATTAATTTATTTATTTTGGCTGTGTTGGGTCTTCGTTTCTGTGCGAGGGCTTTCTCTAGTTGCGGCAAGTGGGGCCACTCTTCATCGCGGTGCGCGGGCCTCTCACTATCGCTGCCTCTCTTGTTGCGGAGCACAGGCTCCAGACGCGCAGGCTCAGTAATTGTGGCTCACGGGCCCAGTTGCTCCGCGGCATGTGGGATCTTCCCAGACCAGGGCTCGAACCCGTGTCCCCTGCATTGGCAGGCAGATTCTCAACCACTGCGCCACCAGGGAAGCCCCATTTAATCCTTTTAGATAATCCTATGAACTCTGTTCCAGATGCTAGGATCCCTATTTTGTACATGGGGAGACTGGGGCAGAGAGAGGTTAAGTAACTGGGTCAGGATTTCTCGGCAAATAAGTTACAGAGCCAGGACCAGCAACCAAGAATGAGTGGCTGGAGTCCACTCTCTTTCCCAGGAGGAATCCAGCCGTATTTGGAGCTCCTGTGATACTCCTGCGGAATAGAGTTTAGACCCTCTGGAGACAAGGCCCTGTCCCAATGGAGACACTTTGAAGATGGGAGGATTGCAGGCACTTAGCAGGCTGATGGCGGGCTGAAGATCTGGTTTGTCAGGGAGAGGAAGTTCTTTTGTTTTCCTTCAGATTATAGTTGAGGACCTTCCAGGCAAAAAACAAGCAAACAAAACAACCCTCTCTTTTCAAGGGACAAGGGCTATGGGTGGGTCTGGAAAGGAAGGTACTTTGTGTTTTGGAAATTCTGAGACAGAGGTTTTTTGGGGCAGTACGGTTTCTAGTTGGAGGGGATTCTATAGGGACAAGGAGCTGCTCCTTCTCCTCTACAACCCTGGTGACTTGGGCTTCTTGGAAAGCTGCCCAATTTGGGGAGCAAAAGCCCATGAAGTGATACTCAGCCATCACTTGCTTGTCGAGTGGAGACAGAGACATTTGATTCTGGCCCCTGCCCTCAAGAGCTTACAATCTCATAGGACGATGGATACACACACTGGGGGAGCTTCACATGGAAAGAGCACCAGCTGAGGCCTGCCTTCTGGCCCTGATGTGAGCCTACTGTGTGACCTTGGGCAAGTCACTTGCCCTCTCTGATCTTGGTTTCTCATCCATAAAATGAGAAAGTTAGTATTGATCACTGGGTGAAATCTTTTTTTTCCTTTTAACAATGGGACCTGGAGTTCTAATGCCATTCAACACAGGACTCTGGTGCAAACAGGAGAGCTCCTCTGCTTCTGAGAGGTAGGGAACCCACACTCTATCTTCTTCCTCTCCTTTTGCAGGGCAGCTTTAAGTGTCTCTGATGGTAAGGCCTGAACCACATTGAGAAACTTCAGGAACAGCCTCATGGAGGAAGTCAGGTGGACTTGAAGGCTAGAAGGATTCTGATGGGTGGAGGCGTGGGAAGGGCACACCAGGCAGGAGGCAGGATGTGAGAAAAGATGCAGAGACAGGGAAGGGCAAGGTTGACACAGGTGCGACCAGCCTGGCTGGAATGGAGGAGATCTACATGAAAGGAGGTGAAAAGCGCCTAAGAAAGAGCTTCCCAGGTGGCATCCATGGGAACTTCACAGGAGCATCAAGGGGTAAAGATGATTTCCGCCACAACTGGGAACACACGTCCCAGTTCCTTCCTACAGAAGAGTGGGGTATACCCTGCTGCCAGGGGGCGGGTAAGAACCAGCATCCAGGAGATAGTAATAATAATGGTATCTACTTCAGAGCGTCGTTTGGAGGCTGAAATGAGTTAGTGTACGGAACTGTGTCTGGCACATGGGGAATGTTGCATAAGCCTTTGTTAAATATGGTCAGACCAGGGAGGACCCTGAGGTCGCCAAAGTTGTGCATCTTTTCTGGCCTCTGACCTAGCATTGGTAGTGATGGCTTAGAATTTCTCCAGCTTCTGTGCTCGCCCATGATGGTGATTCTGCGACGTGTGTGCGCGTGTGCACGCGTAGGGTAGGGAGCGTAGCCGCAGGTGTCTGGCCACTCCCTGACACACAGGCACACACGTTCCCTCCCTCATTCCTTTCTCTGTTGCTGGTTTGCTCCTGGCCATCCCACCCTCCAGAGCCCCCGATTTCCTTCCTACCCTTGCTCCAAGCCCACACCTCGCTCCCAGCCTGCTCCGTCCCCTCTCCCAGAGCTCCTGGCCCACCACTCACCATAAATCTGTAACTCTGGAGGGTGTGTGTATGGGGTGGGGTGGGGGCCGTGGTGGAAAGGCAGCAAACCAAACCACCCCCAGCTAATGAAAACGTCGATAAATCTCTGTCCGTCAGGTTTGTTGTGAGCACAAACATTGCCAAACAAGGGCCCAGATGGCCTGCAGGCCCTCCTCGCCACCGTCTTTAGAGCTTTAAATGGAAATGGTTGCTCTTACATCTATTTACTACTTGGAAACGGGGCCGGGGGGATGCCTGAGTCCAGGAGTGCTTGGCCACGAAACAGGGTTGGGCCAGGTGGGAACCCTCTGTGCCCCACACCTGAGCAGGCCTCCTCTGGCCAGTCCCCAACCTCCCCCACCCCTGCTCCTGGAGAGAGCTCAGGGTGAGCTCCCTTTGACACAGGCCAGCTGGGGGGAGCGGGGAGGAAGAGGCTGCCTTCACAGCCCGGCCTCAACCTGCTCTAGTCCCCAGACACACATCCCGGGGCAGCCAGACCCAGCTCCTCTCTGTTGTTTCCAAAGTTCTTCACCCCCTGCCCAGAACTTTCCTTCCTTTCCATCCGGTCAGTTTGAAGCCTACCCTATCTTTCAAGCCCAAGCCAAGCCCCACCTCCTCCAGGAAGTCTCCCCACCCCTAGTCCTCCTGGACCTCTCCGGGCTCATTCCTACAGCCTTGCCCACTGGGAGCCGCCCAGCGCGGTCATTACCAGAGATGGACAGGTCTGGGTGTACAGCTGGGCTTTACCGCTGAGCAGAGGGACCTGGGGCAGGTTAATGTGCCAGCCTCAGTTTCTTACGCTGTAAAATAGGTATAATTATGGCACAGTTGTGAGGAGTAAGTGAAGCGAGTATAGGACGCGCTTATAAAGTGAGGGGCATGAGGGGCACAGTCCAAGAGCTCCGTTTCAGCGTTTATTACTGGTGCCACCCACACTGGACAGCACACTTCCCTGTGCCCTGTCTTTTCACAGATATGTGCATATGTGCATGTGCATGTAGGCATGTGTGTTTGTGTGTGTATGTCTGTCTTAGTTTGGGTCCCCTGAAAACAGACTCTGAGACAAAAACTTGAGTGCAGGTGGTTTATTTGGAAGGTGGTCCCTGGAGGCTGGAGGGGGGGAAAGGGGAGGTGAGACAGGCTGGGGAGGGGGAAGAGCCCATGAAGGGTGGGATGGTTAAGGAAGAGTCGGGGCTTGCTAAAGCACTGTGACGATACCTCACAGAACTGTCCTACGGAGGTCGGGGCAGCTGGGGTATTTTTCCACCCACTCCTGCCCCTCATTAGTGAAAGTTGTCCCTGGCACTTCCCAGCTGCCCTGTGGGCTGAGTAAACCTTGAGTGGGCCCTGCGCGGCAGAAACTGTGCAGGTGAGAAGCAGAAAGCTTCCTAGGGGTGGACAATTCCAGGCTTACTGTCCCCTTGCCATCACAGCTGCAGATGAACTAAAAGGCAGGCCTAGGGGATACGGGGTGAGGTACCAAAGGCATCCTCTGCTGAATTCTCCACTTTTCTATCCTTACAGCCTCCAGCACAGTATTTTGCACACAGTGGGCACACCATAATTATTTATGGACCAAAAGGAGGTTTGGGCTAAGGGATGGGAAAACCTGGAGTCTCCCCACTTTTCAGTTTTTTACTCAGTGTGTGATGCTGAGCAAGACACATGACCACCCTGGGCCCCAATCTGCTCCTTCTGTGATATGGCCACGTTTTCTGCTTATCCTATAGTCCTGTTGTGATGAGTTGGAATGGTCTTTGGGGGCTGCTCAGAACAGGGAAGGTGTGGCTTACTATGCTTATGATGATGATGATGAAGATGATGATGATGATGTGGGTTAGGGGAGGTTTCCCAATCCAAGTTAGAGGTGCCCAGTGGCATGTTATTCACACACACTCTATGGTTAAAACACACAGGTGTGTTCCCTTGGCCCTACTGGGATGCCTCCTGTCTCTTCCTATCCTGTGACAACTCCAGATGTAAAGGATCAAGAAGAAAAAGACCAAAGGGCTTTGAATTCCTGACTCCTCTGTGGAAAAAAAAAACCCCAAAGGGAGCCAAGGGGGTCCAAAGGGATGCTCTGTGGTTCCTCATTTCTAGGTCACCAGGTGGGTTTACCAATGGCTGGTGAATATAGAAACCATTTAGGGCAGAAGTTCTTCACTTGGGGGGTCTTGGAATCCCTAAGACGCCCATGGATAAGTTTTAGGAGTTGCTAAATCTCTTGAAAATACTTGTAAAATGGAGTGTGTGAGTGTATGTGTGCACATGAACTGCTCTAAGTTGGTGATCTGGAACTTCCAGTAAATTCTCAAAGGCGTCTATGACCCAAGAAAAGTAGATTTGCTCTACCTCAGATCTCCTATGTCAAAGGGGGAAGACACTGAGGCCAAGAGAGGGGACGTGAACTGCCGGGTGACACACATGGAGCCGAAGAAGCCCAAGGTCCGTAACCCCATGGGGCTGTGTGGATCGGTTAGGTCTGCACAACCAGAAATGCGGGCCTGGCTTCCCAGGAGGCTGTGCTAGAACCCATGGCGTAGCACAGTCTCTCCTTGCTCCTGGGGACACAACTCAAAGGCATGATGCCGTCACTATTCCCTGGGGATGAGGGTGGGTGCTGAGGTCTGTTTCCATGGAAAACAGAACAAGAGAAAACCAACCAAAAATGGAAAGAAAAGGAGCTCCCTATTACTGAGAAGCTTGGGTACATTGGCGGGCCTCAGTTTCCAGAGGTGGAAATGGAAATGATAGTGCTTACCTCTCTAAGTTGTGGTAAAGAGTAAAAGAGACCAAGAGAGTGGAAATGGCTTACAAAAAGGCAAGCTGTACACAAACGCTAGTAACGATTCTTACGGCAGAGGTCCAGTGAGCACCTGTTTTGCTGCTGGGAGGAAATTGTATACCACCTGGATGACCCAATTCTGGACAACTCTGAAATTCTCCTGCAGGTACTTGCAGCCTGATGTCAGAGCAAGCCCTGGTTTCAGAGTCAAACCTGAATCTGCACCCCACTTCCATCTCCTGTGAATGAGTGTTACCTTGGACAAATCACTCAGCCTC